>NW_026942621.1:0-29370 GCF_024139115.2 Armigeres subalbatus
AAATCCATGTGGTGGAGTCATAGTAACATAATGCCGCTCTCAGTAGCTTCCAAGCCAGGCAGTGGTAAAATCAGAACCTGGACGCAAATTACAATATTTAAATCTGTTCACCGCATAGATCGAAATTCCCATTTATTTCACGCTTTTACAGTTTTATGAACCTCACGTAACGTTATCGTTTTACTGCATAGCCTAGGTTATAACAATGTAGTAGAATCAAACTATCGGATAACTCACTGTTGGAGTAGAAATCGGACAACAAATTGTATTGTATTTTCCTGTTTAATAACTGTTTTTCCCCTCGAACCGTATATGAAAATAGAAGGGAGTTATAAAATCCCTTTTAGATAAAGTGACCAAACATCCCGGATTATGCGTCCCGCATTGCCAGGCGTCCCGGAAAACGTCCCGAATTCTTTGACGAATCTGTTAAGTCTGGAAAATCTGTGAAATCCGTGGAATATAATATATTAAGAAAATGTGTAGCAGATTCGAACAATTAGAAGAAAAAATGATCTTAAGGTAGCCTCACACCTCGGGAATAATTTCCGCCTGATTTTGGTCTCCATGTATTTTAAATGGGGCCGGGATTTTTATTATCCCTGCCAAATCCCGAGAACATCGCATATGTTAAAATAAATAGAGAAAAAATCTGCGGAGTCTTTTAAACCAGGAGAATAAAGCTTTGATTATTTTAAATAATCCAGCCAGTTTCCGCAAATATAAAAGAATCTAGGAATTCTAAAGATTCAACAAAAGTTAAGTTGATTTCTCAGCCTCTGGATTACGCAAAAATATTAGGAATCTGAAGCATTTGAATAACCTGGAATGTCAAGCGAGTGCGGAAATATTAGGAATTTGTATGATCTACGGAAACAAAAATACTTTAGATATTCTGAAAAGTATAAGTCATGACAATGATCTAAATGGTAAGGACTTGAGTTAGCTCCAAAAACTTGAAAATTGAATACCAGAAAATGTGTAACATTTAGAGCACCCTTTATTCTGTAAAGATCTCAGAAAAAGCAGGAAAACAAACGCCTATCGCTTATTTCACGACTGGAGCGGGCATCGAACCCTCTCCTTATAGTACACATTATACTATACACTGAGAGAATTGGCTGATACGATTTTCATAGGACTGATCAAATGAGTCGAAAGGGTCGTTTGGCCGAAAGTCATTCAACCAAAAGCCATTTGTCCAAATGCCACTTGGTTGAATATCGCGATTTGGCTAAAAATCATCTATCCGAATTCCAGATTAGGCCAAAACGATTTGACCGAAAATGTCATTTGACCAAAGAGAACGACTTTTTCGACCAAATGACATGTTTGGCCAACTGCGAATTTCGATCAAATGGCCCTTTTTTAAACGGCATTATTCCGAGATAAATAAATTGAATTTCTTCCCGTGTAGTGCTGCACACCTTTGAACGTATGAGTGATGAGAGGGCTCAGCGCTTGAACATTTTTTTAGTTACCTTACGTACAGCATTGTAATCAGTGCTTATCGCTAAATAAACTTGTTGAAAATATGTACAGTCCATTAGTGCTGATTTCACTGATTATCCGAAGGATCATGGTCCTTAACGTACCGGATAATGTATTCGTGTTTTGATTCCCTATTTTCGTGCGCGAATCGGGAAATATTTTGACGTGTTTCGACGGCTTGAAGCAGTTTCGGAAGCGAATTGATTTCTGGCTTGGTAGTCCCAGAAAAGTGCGACGAAGTGATCGCCTAGAGAAAGCTGAAAACTGATTCCCAGGAACTCGAAAACCACGGAATGGATAAAACACTCGGAAAGTTATGGAACGATATGTTCCTCAAATCCAGAAAAGCGAGAAAAAAGTTATTTCCGTCGACGCCATTTTCAACACCGGTTGGAAACGAATCTATGACAAAGGGTCGAAAGACAAAAGGAAAAAGTCTAGGGGAAGTGGGGGTAGCACGCCCATAGGGGTTAAAACGCGCCACCCCTGAATAAGGTTAAATATCCCCATTTTGATTATTTTCAATAGTCTATACGATAAAGCAATGAAAAATATTGCCATTGGATACATATATTTCATGATTTTTCTCTAGTTATACATGAAAAACTCGAAAAACGATTTTTGTGTGTTTTGATGCAATTCTAGCTCGGTGGAATTTAGTCTTTCTGTCGCTGTTATACATTGATAAATTAATAATTGAGCCATGAGCCATGCTGCTTACTCGTGTTCTTTATGTTCCACACGAAATCGTCGTCAAAAAAGGGTTTTAAAACGATTTTATGGGCCTTCAAACTTCTGAGGTCGGTGTGGGGCATTACGCCCATGCTCATTTCGTATGACCGAAACAGCTGAAACATTCGGTTAATTGCCTTAATGTAGGCAATTAAAATGAAAATCAGTACGATAAGCACATGCGCGTTTTAATCCATCCACTGGCGCATCTCACCCCGCATGGTTTCAAAATCATTTTTTTTCGGGTGCCTTTTTAAAATCAAATTTCTGTGCAATAAAATGGACAATTAGATATCTGTTATCGGTAGTCAGTCGCAGATATGCTGTTCTTCAGTATGCGCTGATAAAAACTGGCTGAAATGGTGGTTTTCATTGATAAAAATGGCATTTTCCTTAACGTGGGCGTCCTACACCCAGTTCCCTATCTTGTTTTTCTATTTCAGGTTGCGATGGACTGGATGGAGAGATGTTTTGAACTGCGGGGATGATGTTTCCTTGATTTTGTTGATCTGGTGGCGGTGTTGCTGATTGTGTGGGGGTGGGATTGGCTGGCATTATGGCTGGTTGGGTGGGATGCTGACATGATGGTTGGCTTTGTGTAACTGCTGATGGTTCGGGTTCTTGTGTTTTGCTGGTGTACAGATGTAATAGCCGGTTTATTAGTTGCATGGGGTAGTTGTTGCTCTGAAGATGGCTATGAATTATTTTGGTGATCTCTGATATGGATTTGTTGTTTGTGAGCGAACACACTCTGTGTATGAAATTATTCGCTACGTTAATTTTGTGTTTTGGTTGGTGAAACGACGTGTAGTTCAGCATTCGTCCTGAAGCAATTTGTTTGGCGTACCATTCCGTTGTTAGGGTTTGATCTGGTTTGCGGATGACGGTCATATCCAAGAAAGGAAGTCGTCCGTTTTCCTCAATTTCAAGAGTGAACTGCAATCTTGGTTCGATATTGTTGAAAGTGTTCAGGATCAGTTGTCCAGAGTCCCGTGGAATCGTCATAAAGATGTCATCTACGTATTTTTTTGAAATAGTAGTCTCGAAAGGTAGAAAACTCATAGCTTTGCTGATGACTGAATCCAATACGATATCCGCCGCGATAGGCGAAAGTGGGCTGCCCATTGCTGTTCCATACGTTTGCTTGTAGTACTGTCCCTCGAAACAGAAATAGCTGGCCTACATACAGAACTCCACTATTTCTAGGAATAGATCTAGGTTGATTTGGGTGTGGATTTCATTCCACCGGTGTATTATGTTCCGAATGACCAGATGTCGCGGTACGTTCGTGAACAATGATGTGACGTCAAGGGAAATCATTATGTGGTTCTCTGGGAGACTCATGTTGTTCACCTGCTTGCAGAATTCAAATGAGCTAGTTGTACTGTATGGGCTGTGGAGTGAGGCTTGCAGTAAATTGGCGACAAACTTAGCTAACTTGTATGTTGGAGCTGTTATTTTGGGAATGACAGGGCGAAGTGGTAGTTGTGTGCTTTTGTCTGGCCATAGATCCTCGGGCATATTGCATTGTTTGAGCTCAATTCCTTTGCCGTCTCCAGGTCTTTAAGACGTTTGACTATGTTGTTATTCCCGATCTGGAATCGTGTCGGGCAGCGGGCATCGGGCGGCTACCTTCTACCAAAGCTGTGGCACCACCAACGAGCTGGGAACCGGCTTCATAGTGCTGGGAAAGATGCGCCAACGCGTGATTGGGTGGCAGCCAATCAACGCAAGAATGTGCAACCTTAGGATTAAAGGCCGTTTCTTCAACTATAGCATCATCAACGTGAACTGCCCACACGAAGGGAGACCCGACGACGAGAAAGAAGCGTTCTACGCACAGCTGGAGCAGACATACGATGGATGCCCACTGCGGGACGTCAAAATCATCATCGGTGATATGAACGCGCAGGTAGGAAGGGAGGAAATGTATAGACCGGTCATCGGATCGGATAGTCTGCACACCGTATCGAATGACAACGGCCAACGATGCATAAACTTTGCAGCCTCCCGCGGAATGGTAGTCCGAAGCACCTTCTTTCCCCGCAAAAATATCCACAAGGCCACACGGAGAGCACCTAATCAAGAAACGGAAAACCTAATCGAACACGTCGTAATCGATGGTAAATTCTTCTTTGACATAACGAACGTCCGCACCTACCGCAGAGTGAATTTTGAATTCGACCACTACCTCATTGCAGTATTCCTGCGCTGCGCTCAAAACTGTCTACGGTGTACAACACGCGTCGAAGTCGGACGCCGCGGCTTAATATTGGGCGGCTACAAGACGGTAGGGGCCCTCCTTAGCCGTGTGGTAAGATGCGCGGCTACAAAGCAAGACCATGCTCAGGGTGGCTGGGTTCGAATTCCGGTGCCGGTCTAGGCAATTTTCGGATTGGAAATTGTCTCGACTTCCCAGAGCATAAAAGTATCATCGTGTTAGCCTCATGATATACGAATGCAAAAATGGTAACCTGGCTTGGAAACCTCGCAGTTAATAACTGTGGAAGTGCTTAATGAACACTAAGCTGCGAGGCTGCTCTGTCCCAGTGTGGGGATGTAATGCCAATAAGAAGAAGAAGAAGAAGAAAAAGACGGTAGACTAGCCCAAGAATACGCGCAGCAGCTGGAAGTGGCACTCCCAACGGAAAAGCAGCTAGGCGCAGCGTCTCTTGAAGATGACTGGAGAGATATTCAATCCGCCATTGGTAGCACCGCAACCGCTGCACTTGGCACGGTGCCCCCGGATCAGAGAAACGACTGGTATGACGGCAAATGTGAGCAGTTAGTAGAAGAGAAGAATGCAGCATGGGCGAGATTGCTGCAACACCGCACGAGGGCGAACGAGGCACGATATAAACAGGCGCGGAACAGACAAAATTCGATTTTCCGGAGGAAAAAGAGTCAGCAGGAAGATCGAGACCGTGAAGAGACGGAGCAACTGTACCGCTCTAATAACACACGAAAGTTCTATGAGAAGTTGAACGGTTCACCTAAGGGCCACGTGCCACAGCCTGATATGTGTAAGGACATAAACGGGAACCTTCTTACAAACGAGCGTGAGGTGATCCAAAGGTGGCGGCAGCACTACGAAGAGAACCTGAATGGCGATGTAGCAGACGAAGATGGCGGTATGGTGATGGACCTGGAGGAACGCACGCAGGACATAGTTCTACCGGCCCCGGATCTCCAGGAAATCCAGGAGGAGATTGGCCGGCTGAAAAACAACAAAGCCCCTGGGGTTGACCAACTAACAGGAGAGCTGTTTAAACATGGTGGTGAGGCACTGGCTAGAGCACTGCACTGGGTCATTACCAAGATTTGGGAGGAGAAAGTTTTGCCGCAGGAGTGGATGGAAGGTGTCGTGTGCCCCATCTACAAAAAGGGCGATAAGCTGGATTGTAGCAACTACCGCGCAATCACATTGCTGAACGCCGCCTACAAGGTACTCTCCCAAATTTTATGCCGTCGAGTTCGAGTTTATGCAAGCGAGTTCGTGGGGCAGTACCAGGCGGGTTTTATGGGCGAACGCTCCACCACGGACCAGGTGTTCGCCATTCGCCAAGTACTGCAGAAGTGCCGCGAATACAACGTGCCCACACATCATCTATTCATCGACTTCAAAGCCGCATATGATACAATCGATCGGGACTAGCTATGGCAGCTAATGCACGAACACGGATTTCCGGATAAACTGACACGGTTGATCAAAGCGACGATGGATCGGGTGATGTGCGTAGTTCGAGTTTCAGGGGCATTCTCGAGTCCCTTCGAAACCCGCAGAGGGTTACGGCAAGGTGATAGTCTTTCGTGTCTGCTATTCAACATCGCTTTGGAAGGGGTAATACGAAGAGCAGGGATTAACACGAGTGGTACAATTTTCAATAAGTCCGTCCAGCTATTTGGCTTCGCCGACGACATAGATATTATGGCACGTAACTTTGAGAAGATGGAGGAAGCCTACATCAGACTGAAGAGGGAAGCCAAGCGAATCAGACTATTCATGTACCACGTCGAAGACGAAGTACATGATAGGAAGAGGTTCAAGAGAAGATAATGTGAGCCACCCACCGCGAGTTGGCATCGGTGGTGACGAAATCGAGGTGGTAGAAGGATTTGTGTACTTGGGCTCACTGGTGACTGCCGAAAATGATACCAGCAGAGAAATTCGGAGACGTATAGTGGCTGGAAATCGTACATACTTTGGACTCCGCAAGACGCTCCGATCGAATAGAGTTCGCCGCCGTACCAAACTGGCAATCTACAAAACGCTTATTAGACCGGTAGTCCTCTACGGACACGAGACCTGGACGATGCTCGTGGAGGACCAACGCGCACTCGGAGTTTTCGAAAGGAAAGTGCTGCGTACCATCTATGGTGGGGTGCAGATGGCGGATGGTACGTGGAGGAGGCGAATGAACCACGAATTGCATCAGCTGTTGGGAGAACCATCCATCGTTCACACCGCGAAAATCGGACGACTGCGGTGGGCCGGGCACGTAGCCAGAATGTCGGACAGTAACCCGGTGAAAATGGCTCTCGACAACGATCCAACGGGTACTAGAAGGCGAGGTGCGCAGCGGGCAAGGTGGATCGATCAGGTGGAAGATGATTTGCGGACCCTCCGTAGACTGCGGGGTTGGCGACGTGTAGCCATGGACCGAGCCGAATGGAGAAGACTCTTATATACCGCACAGGCCACTTCGGCCTTAGTCTGAATAAATAATAATAATACTTTGTGGGTGGCCCCTTATAACGAAACCTTTGCTCCTGAGGGTACAAGATCTGCCTGTTATTACATGCTTGTGGGATGAATCTGTCGCCGGTCGTCAAGCCAACGGCATTACGAGCTGTTTCCGTCGAGTGATAACCGGTTCAAAGATGCAGGATTGGCTAGATAACTGCAGTGCGCAAAATAAAAATTGGAATATGTTCCAACACATGATACTTTTAATCAACCCTGACGTTGTGAACGTTCGTAAAATATCATTCAAGTATTTTAAAACCAGCCATACGTTAATTGCAGCAGATAGTGGACATGCCGCAATTGAGAAGAAAATACGCAAAAGTAAACCAGCTGAAACATTCTCGGAATTTTCAGAAATAGTTGGAAGAGCGAAAGAAAACATGGAAGTCCTAAACATGGATTTCGACGATTTTTTCAGCACAAACATGAACACCACCCAGTACGTGATCAATCAGTACAAACCTTGACCGTACATTGACAAAATTAAACACATAATTTTTAAGAAGGAGCGTTTCAAGCTTTTTTACGGCAATGTTCTCGACGGAAGTGAGCCAATGTATCAATTCAATCTATTTACTAAAAAACAAATGAAACAGATTCAAAGTGATGGATTCCTTCTGCAAGACACGCTGAAACGACAGGCTGTCCTTAAAGGGGGAGGAAAGCTTCTTTGCTGAAAGTTACTTTACCAATCATACTGGACGAATTTGTCAGAACAGTAAACCTACAGAAATGCTTCAAAAATGCTATCAAAAATCATTTTTTTAACCTCTATATTATTAACCATTGTCATTTCTGAATAAAACTAAACGAACAAGTTATAATGGCTTATTGCAATTTATTTTATGCTATTTTCATTGTTTTTACTAATGGGACTGACTTGCGGTTACTTTTCGTTATGGGACAGTTCGACTTGGAATGGATTTTCAATTTTCTAGAACAAACTTTCTGACTAGCATAGCTAAATCTATATACAAAAAGAAAGTGAATCCCGGCTCTAACTCAAAATTGATTAAAATGCAGATGGGACTGACTTGCGATTCACGGCAATATACTTGTCAATGGTATCTTCTCCGTGACTTATTAGAACGCTACGATTCAAGTGAATACAGGTTGAGATTTACCACCTATTCTGGACACGTTTCAGAGCGCTCAAATATAGATCAATAATGGCGCATGACAGTTGGGAAAGGAGATAAATAATAGTGTGTAGTTTTTTTATGCTACTAGAGGACTAGAATACCTCTGCCACAGATGTTTAGATCAAGAATTCACTTAGAAAAGCGATGTAGTCTATGCCACATTATGTGATGTATTCTCCAGCAGACCTCCTGTCTATAAGGCAGAAGCGGTAGTCACTAGACTGCCGAGACTTCTCCGGAAGTTAAACTAAACTAAAGATATGCGAATATGAACTAGTTAATAATGATTGTAGCACATTCGGATGTGCGACAGCAAGTCTTTGAGGAAATTTTGAGTATAATTACGATTTCTAAAAACACGTAAATAGTACTGAAACATTCTTGGACAATCATAAGCTTACTGGTAGACCATAGCGATGTTTCTGGAGATGGCTAAAGGTTCGAATTCCTTGAAGCTAGTGATCATTGACCTTTCCCGTCAAAAGTTGCATCTCGTTTCATTGTCTCAATCGTTTTTTGGCTTATTTAAGGTTAACTTTCCTAAGGAACCCATATTTTTCAAGCGTCTAACAATTTCAAAAATCGAAAACAAAAGCCAAATTGTTTTTTGTTTTGTATTTTAAAAATACGGCGTCAAAAAATAAGGGTTCTTTGGAGAAGTTGACCTTAAATAAAATAAACAATCGTTAAGAAAATTATTTTGAGCTTTTTAGTGGAATGTCTACACTTGTCATAAGACGAGTTTGTACACTCAGGCAAATGAACATGCGAAATACATAAGGCACAAATGATGAATCTACAAGATTGATGAAAATATTTGAAACATGAGTCTCTCATGTTTTCCAACTTCAAGCTCTTCAAATTTCATTAGCGGACGATGGGGTAAGAAAAAATGGGCAATGGAGAACGCGTTTTAAAATCTCTTTGAATCTAGAAAAAGGTAATTATTTTATTCGAATTAAACCCGTTCCTTTTCACATATTATTGGGCCAATTATTATTTTACCGTAGAACACTATATTGTTCACCGTCGATACTTAAGAACACTTCAACCTAATTTTTCACACCCCTCGATGATGACAATTAACTTTCAAAGGTGTCTCATGAATTGATTACGTTCCGATTATATAAGAGCATGATTTCAAAATTATCTCTTGATTATTATGTAGTTTTGACAACCATTTGCCTGAGTGTCTCACCCAGGCAAATGAACATACGAAATACATAAGGCAAAAATTATGAATCTACAAGATTGAGGAAAATGATTGAAACATAAGTCTCTCATGCTTTCCATCTTCAGCTCTTTAGATTTCATTAGCGGACGTATGTTGTTTATTCGTTGCATAGATTGAATTTTATGAGACACCTTTTGAAATTTGTTCAAAGCTGATTTAAAGGAAATCATAAGGCATTTTATGAAAGACATCATGCTCATTTTAGTTATACCCTAATCGGAATGAAGGCGCTTCTGTCAAGAGATTCATGTTGCAAAGCTATTGCAAAGTTTTCAAGTCGTGCGGTTGAATTCAACATCGAGGGAGTGTGAAAAAAATATTAAGTTGAAGTATTCTCAAGTGTCGACGGTGAATAATATAGTGTTCAACGGTAAAATAATAAAAGGACGGGTTTAATTCGAATAAAATAAGTAACTTTTTCTAGATTCAAAGATATTTTGAAACGCGTTCTACATTCCTTATTTTTTGATACCCCCTCGATGTTCTCAATACAACCGAAACGCGAATATGAAATCACATGTCATGTATGCATAACTATATGAATGAACCAAACATTTTAATTACCATCTGACATTAATCACGCATGTTTATAACTCAAGAAAATTTTCAAAATACACGAATTAGGAATTCATAATGCAGCATTATGAAACGGTTAATATATCGCAAAATGCAATAATGAATTCATAAATCTGCATTATGAATTAATTAAGATGCTTCTTAAAAAAATACGAAATTCATAAGGCGTGGTTATGACCTCCAAATACTATTTCTGCGATTCATAAGGTAGGGCTAGCGTACAGCGTTTATAATGCTTCATTGTAATTTCATAAATGTGCCTTAAGAAAATATTAAGTTTTTTTATTGACCATGGAAATTCATTTCATAATGCGTCCTTTTGAATTTGAAATCCAAAACTTATTGCAAATTTACAAAAGGAAGAATTATGATATTCGATAGATAATTTGCCTGAGTGAACGGTAAAATAATAATTGGCCCAATATGTGAAAAGGAACGGGTTTAATTCGAATAAAATAATTACCTTTTTCTAGATTCAAAGATATTTTGAAACGCGTTCTCCATCGCCCATTTTTTCATACCCCCTCGAATACAACCGAAACGCAAATATGAAATCACATGTCATGTATGCATAACTATATGAATGAACAAAAAATTTTGATTACCATCTGACATTAATCACGCATGTTTATAACTCAAGAAAATTTTCAATATACGCTAATTAGGAATTCATAATGCAGCATTATGAATCGCTTAATATATCGCAAAATGCAATAATGAATTTATAAAAAAAAATACGAAATTCATAAGGCATGGTTATGACCTCCAAATACTACTTCTGCGATTCATAAGGTAGGGCTATGGATTAATTCATGTGTAGCGTACAGCGTTTATAATGCTTCATTGTAATTTCATAAATGTGCCTTAAGAAAATGTTATGTTTTGTATTGACCATGAAAATTTATTTCATAATGAGTCCTTTTGAATTTTGAATCCAAAACTTATTGCAAATTTCCTAAAAGCAGAATTATGATATTCGATAGCCAATTTGCCTGAAAGTACAATGTGATGACAAGTGATAAACAATCGATTGAGCGAATAAACAATGAAATCCATAACCACTTCTGAAAGTTCATAAAGAAGAAGACATGCTTCTGGAAATGAACTACGAATTCTGGAAGTGTAATGATAATAGTCATAGCGAGTTTTATAACTTATCCGAGGATGTCCGAAAAAAAAATACCCGTAATGCTGGGTAGATACCTCTTCGTGGTGTGTTACGGGGTAAGTTCTAAAATGGTCACATTGCCAGCTACAGGCACATCCTGACCCAACGAATACCTTCCCAATATCCAACTCCGTGGTACTTATTCCTTCTATCCCTAGTAACGGTACAGATAAGCGAAATAGTAATTCTAATGCTTTTGTCATTTTTGTCATAGATTGAAATTAAGGACTACACCCACCTTGATTTCTGATAGCAATCTGGACAGAGATTTCAAAGGAAACATGAGTATCACTAGTTTCCAGTCCAAGAAATATACCGTAGCAATGCCATGCTTTCGTATTTTCATATATTCGTATTATATTTATTTTCCATATTTCATTATACTTATTTTTCATATTTCATTACATTTATTTTTAATATTTTTACATTTTTTATTTTTAAATTTCCATATTTTTATAATTTCATATTTTTACATTTTAATATTTTTTTAATTACGTATTTTATACTGTCCTAATTTTACACTTTCATGTTTTATTATTTTTGTGTCTTAAAATTTTCATATTATTATGTTTTTATATTATCATATTTTCATATTGCTTTAAATGTAACATTACACTTTCATATTTAATATTTAATGTTTTAATATTTTTAAACTATTATATTTCATATTTTTGTATTTTCATATTTATATAATTTCATGTTATTACACTTTCATATTATAATATTTTTATATTATCATATTTTCCAATCTTTTGCCTTTCTCGTATACTAAGTATACGGAAAAGCTATAGAACTGCTCCAAAACCGAACTTTTTATAGAAGGCTCGGAGACCCATAGTGTTATATACCAATCGACTCAGCTCGACGAATTGAGGTGATGTCTGTATGTATGTGTGTGTGTGTGTGTGTGTGTGTGTGTGTGTGTGTGTGTGTGTGTGTGTGTGTGTGTGTGTGTGTGTGTGTGTGTGTGTGTGTGTGTGTGTGTGTGTGTGTGTGTGTGTGTGTGTGTGTGTGTGTGTGTATGTGTACAAAAATGTGAGACACGTTTTTGGGCATTTAGTATCATCCGATTTGCTCACAACAAGTTGCATTCGACGCGGAATGCAGTCCCATTGGTTCCTATTTAAAATTAGATCGATCGAACTTTGCGTTTCGGAGTTATGGCCAAAAACTGTTTTAACGTGCAAAAAGCAAAACGCTCTGCTCTGGGTTCGAACTCGTGACCTCTGAAATGGGAAGCGGTTACTACACCACTGTACCATCGGTACACTTAACATATGAAAAGATACGTACAAATATAAATCATCGAATTGGGCATATATTCATTGCCTCTATAAGCAACAAAATTTATCCTGCTAGGGTATAGGTTCCTATACTGGAAGTACCAATGGATTGATAAAAGAAAATATTAGTTTTTCTCGTTGGTTTAAAATATACACTAAGGTATTTTTACGTCGCTCCATGTACTGCGTAAAAAAAAAACCGCGTAAAAAACCGCGTTATTTCAAAAAACCCTGATTAATCCACCTAGCGGTGATGGTGCCTTTCTCGTGCATTATAAAAATATTATTTGTGGCCATCACTCTTGAGCCCATAGTCCGATCTGGCCAGTTTTCAATAGGAAACAATGGGAGAGTACCCTGCGTCGAATGCAACTTGTTGCGGGTAAATCGGTTGAGGATAAGTATCTGAAAAATGAGTGACTTTTTTTTGGCGGGTGCACAGACACACACACACACACACACACACACACACACACACACACACACACACACACACACACACACACACACACACACACACACACACACACACACACACACACACACATACACACACATCACCTCAATACGTCGAGCTGAGTCGATCGGTATACTATGGGTCTTCGGGCCTTCTATGAAAAGTTTGTTTTTGGAGCGATCATATAGCCTTTACGTATACGTAGTATACGAGAAAGGCAAAAAAGTATTTTGGCCATAACTTCCGATCCCATGGTCCGATCTGACCAATTTTCAATAGGAAACAATGAGACATGAGCGTCGAATGCAACTTGTTGCGAGTAAATCGGTTGAGGATAAGTGCCTGAAAAATGAGTGACACTTTTCTACGCGATTATTCCGAAAGAAAGGGATTTTGGCCATAACTTCCGATTCCATAGTCCGATCTGGCCAATTTTCAATAGGAAACAATGGGACATCATTCTGCGTCGAATGCATATTGTTGCGAGTAAATCTGTTAAGGATAAGTGCCCGAAAAATGAGTGACACTTTTTCACGCGATTATTCCGTAAAAAAAAGTATTTTGGCATTAATTTCCGATCCCATAGTCCGATCTGGCCAATTTTCAATAGGAAACAATGGGACAGGGTTCTGCGTCGAATACAACTTGTTGCGAGCAAATCGGTTATGGATAAATGCCTGAAAAATGAGTGACATTTTTAAATCAATTTTTCTATAAAAGAGGGGTATTTTTGCCATAACTTCCGATCCCATGGTCCGATCTGACCAATTTTCAATAGGAAACAATGGTAGAGTATCCTGTGTCGAATGCAACTTGTTGCGAGTAAATCGGTTAGGATAAGTACCTGAAAAATGAGTGACATTTTTTTTGGGTGGGTGCGCACAGACACACACACACACACACATACACACAGACATCACCTCAATTCGTCGAGCTGAGTCGATCGGTATATAACACTATGGGTCTCCGGGCCTTCTATAAAAAGTTTGTTTTTGGAGCGATCATATAGCCTTTACGTATACTTAGTATACGAGAAAGGCAAAACGACGTAAAAAAACCGCGCTATTTTAAAAAAAACGACGTAAAAAAAACCTATTGGGGGACTTAGAAAATTTTATATGTTGATGC
Organism: Armigeres subalbatus; assembly: GCF_024139115.2. NCBI lineage: Eukaryota > Metazoa > Arthropoda > Insecta > Diptera > Culicidae > Armigeres > Armigeres subalbatus. The sequence goes on from NW_026942621.1 coordinate 13,959, forward strand.
CTACTGGGGACTTAGAACATTTTTTTATGCCGGTGCCTACTGGGGACTTAGAAAATTTTAAATTGGGACTTATAATGGACAGGGCTTCATCCTATTTGTTCGCTAGGTGTTGTTTGAAGGTCATAGTACGCTAGTATGGATCGTGATATGGTACATGGTTTTTGTGATATGAAACCAGGAATGTGTTCCGATCTATGCTCAAACTCATCCAAGAATCTCCTGAAATAAGGCCTTGAGATCTATAAAATAAGGCCTTGAGATCTATAAAGATCTGTCCTTTTGTTTCAAATATGGTACATGCTCTGTGTGACTCATAGAATAGATTGTGTTCAAAGCCTAAGTTCTTGGTCATCCAAAAAAATCCCGAAGCAAGGCCTTTAGATCTACACGCGTAACCAAAGATCCATCTGCCTGTTTAAAATATGGTACATGCTCTGTGTGACTCATAGAATAGATTGTGTTCAAAGCCTAGGTTATTAGTCATCCAAAAAATTCCGAAGTAAGGCCTTTGGATCTATACGCGTAACCAAAGATCTATCAGCCTGTTTCAAATATGGTACATGCTCTGTGTAACTCATAGAATAGATTGTGTTCAAAGCCTAAGTTCTTGGTCATCCAAAAAAATCTCGAAGCAAGGCCTTTAGATCTACACGCGTAACCAAAGATCCATCCGCCTGTTTAAAATATGGTACATGCTCTGTGTGACTCATAGAATAGATTGTGTTCAAAGCCAAAGTTCTTGGTCATCCAAAAAATTTCCGAAGTAAGGCCTTTGGATCTATACACGTAACCAAAGATCTATCAGCCTGTTTCAAATATGGTACATGCTCTGTGTAACTCATAGAATAGATTGTGTTCAAAGCCTAAGTTCTTGGTCATCCAAAAAAATCCCGAAGCAAGGCCTTTAGATCTACACGCGTAACCAAAGATCCATCCGCCTGTTTAAAATATGGTACATGCTCTGTGTGACTCATAGAATAGATTGTGTTCAAAGCCAATGTTCTTGGTCATCCAAAAAAATCCCGAAGCAAGGCCTTTAGATCTATACGCGTAACCAAAGACCTATCAGCCTGTTTCAAATATGGTACATGCTCTGTGTAACTCATAGAATAGATTGTGTTCAAAGCCAAAGTTCTTGGTCATCCAGAAAAATCCCGAAGCAAGGCCTTTAGATCTACACGCGTAACCAAAGATCCATCCACCTGTTTAAAATATGGTACATGCTCTGTGTGACTCATAGAATAGATTGTGTTCAAAGCCTAGGTTCTTGGTCATCCAAAAAAATCCCGAAGCAAGGCCTTTAGATCTACACGCGTAGCCAAAGATCTGTCCGCCTGTTGCAAATATGGTACATGCTCTGTGTAACTCATAGAATAGATTGTGTTCAAAGCCTTAGTTCTTGGTCATCCAAAAAAATCCCGAAGCAAGGCCTTTAGATCTACACGCGTAACCAAAGATCCATCCGCCTGTTTAAAATATGGTACATGCTCTGTGTGACTCATAGAATAGATTGTGTTCAAAGCCTTAGTTCTTGGTCATCCAAAAAATTTCCGAAGTAAGGCCTTTGGATCTATACGCGTAACCAAAGATCTATCAGCCTGTTTAAAATATGGTACATGCTCTGTGTAATTCATAGAATAGATTGTGTTCAAAGCTTAAGTTCTTGGTCATCCAAAAAAATCCCGAAGCAAGGCCTTTAGATCTACACGCGTAACCAAAGATCCATCCGCCGGTTTCAAATATGGTACATGCTCTGTAGCTCCTTAGCCGCGCGGTAAGATGCGCGGCTACAAAGCAAGACCATGCTGAGGGTGGCTGGGTTCGATTCCCGGTGTCGGTCTAGACAATTTTCGGATTGGAAATTGTCTCGACTTCCTTGAGCATAAAAGTATCATCATGTTAGATCTTCATGATATACGAATGGTAACTTGGCTTAGAAACCTCGCAGTTAATAACTGTGGAAGTGCTTAATGAACACTAAGCTGCGAGGCGGCAATGTCCCAGTGGGGGTGCAATGCCAACGAAGAAGAAGAAGAAGACATGCTCTGTGTGACTCATAGAATAGATTGTGTTCAAAGCCTAAGTTATTGGTCCTCCAAAAAATCCCGAAGCAAGATCTGTCCAAAGATCTGTCCGCCTGTTTCAAATATGGAACATGCTCTGCGTGACTCATAGAATAGATTGTGTTCAAAGCCTAGGTTATTGGTCATCCAAAAAATTTCCGAAGTAAGGCCTTTGGATCTACACGCGTAACCAAAGATATATCAGCCTGTTTCAAATATGGTACATGCTCTGTGTGACTCATAGAATAGATTGTGTTCAAAGCATAAGTTCTTGGTCATCCAACAAAATTCCGAAGTAAGACCTTTGGGTCTATACACGTAACCAAAGATCTATCAGCGTATTTCAAATATGGTGCATGCTCTAAATGACTCATAGAATAGATTGTATTCAAAGCATAAGTTATTGGTCATCCAAAAATTTCCGAAGTAAGGCCTTTGAATCTATACGCGTAACCAAAGATCTATCAGCCTGTTTCAAATATGGTACATGCTCTGTGTGACTCATAGAATAGATTGTGTTCAAAGCATAAGTTCATGGTCATCCAACAAAATTCCGAAGCAAGACCTTTGGGTCTATACCCGTAACCAAAGCTCTATCATCGTATTTCAAATATGGTACATGCTCTACGTGACACAGAATAGATTGTGTTCAAGGCTCCGTGAACTGTAAGGCTGTCGACGAGCATCTACTGACCGAACTGAATGTAGATGGATTTTGTGTACATACAATACTTTGTGAACCACAAAAGGATGAGCTGGGTGGCCTAGTGGCTACCGCTTCTGCCTTATAAGCAGGACGTCATAGGTTCATTTCCAGGTTCCTTTGTTTCCGACTGTATTTTTGTCTTGGCTGTTTCTGTGTTTCACGTTTTACCACAACGATTCCTACTGTTAAAATCTTCCACATTAACAATTCCAAAAACCTCACGTGTTACACATGGGAGGTCGTCGCTGCATCTTTCTTAAGTAGGTGTTCAACATACCATCCTTCCCCTTACTCAGCATGTGCAAGGACGTAGCCAAGACAGATCTCGAATATTGGAGAGTACATTGCTTCCATATAAGAGATAGTGATTAGCCCCAAATCAATATCTGTGGTAACGGATGAATGTGAAATAATACAATACAATAGTCCAGGCTTGTACCACCTACGAATTTGTCTGAATTGCTCAATACAAATGCTAATGCTAATAATAAAGCTAATACTACACCACTAAGAGCATGTACCATATGTTAAACATGCCGATAGATCTTTGGTTACGCATCTAGATGCCAAGGCCTTACTTCGGTACTTTTTTGGATGGCCAATAACTTATGCTTTGAACACAGTCTATTCTATGAACCACACAGAGCATGTACCATATTTAAAACAGGCTGATAGATCTTTGGTTACGCGTGTAGATCTAAATGCCTTACTTCAGAGATCTCTTCGATGGCCAAGAACTTATGCTTTGATAACAATCTATCCTTTGAGTCATACAGAGCATGTAACATATTTGAAAAAGGTGGATAAATCTTTTGTTACACGTGTAGATCTGAAGGCCTTACTTCGGAAATTTTCTGGATGACCAAGAAGTTATGCTTTGAGCACAATCTTTTCTATGAGTCACACAGAGCATGTACCGTATTTGAAACAGGCAGACAGATCTTTGGTTACGCTTGCAGATCTAATGGCCTTTCTTCGGGATTTTTTTTTTATGACAAGAACTTAGGCTTTGAACACAATCTATTCTATGAGTCACACAGAGCATGTACCATATTTGAAACAGGATGATAGATCGTTGGTTACGCGTGTAGATCTAAAGGCCTTGCTTCGGGATTTTTTTGGATGACCAAGAACATTGGCTTTGAACACAATCTATTCTATGAGTCACACAGAGCATGTACCATATTTTAAACAGGCGGATGGATCTTTGGTTACGCGTGTAGATCTAAAGGCCTTGCTTCGGGATTTTTTTGGATGACCAAGAACTAAGGCTTTGAACACAATCTATTCTATGAGTCACCCAGAGCATGTAACATATTTGAAACAGGATGATAGATCTTTGCTTACGCGTGTAAATCTAAAGGCCTTGCTTCGGGATTTTTTTGGATGACCAAGAACATTGGCTTTGAGCACAATCTATTCTATGAGTCACACAGAGCATGTACCATATTTGAAACAGGCACAGATCTTTGGTTACGCGTTTCGATCTAAAGGCCTTGCTTCGGGATTTTTTTTTTTGGATGACCAAGAACTTAGGCCTTGAATACAATCTATTCTATGAGTCACACAGAGCGTGTACCATATTTGAAACAGGCTGAAAGATCTTTGGTTACGCGTATAGATTCAAAGACCTTTACTTCGGAAATTTTCGTATGACCAATAACTTATGCTTTGAACACAATCTATTCTATGAGTCACACAGAGCATGCACCATATTTGAAACTGTCTGATAGATCTTTGGTTACGCGTATAGACCCAAAGGCCTTACTTCGGAAATTTGTTGGATGACCAAGAACTTAGGCTTTGAACACAATCTATTCTATGAGTCACACAGAGCATGTACCATATTTGAAACAGGCTGATAGATCTTTGGTTACGCGTATAGATCCAAAGGCCTTACTTCGGAAATTTTTTGGATGACCAAGAACTTTGGCTTTGAACACAATCTATTCTATGAGTCACACAGAGCATGTACCATATTTTAAACAGGCGGATGGATCTTTGGTTACGCGTGTAGATCTAAAGGCCTTGCTTCGGGATTTTTTTGGATGACCAAGAACTTAGGCTTTGAACACAATCTATTCTATGAGTCACACAGAGCATGTACCATATTTGAAACAAAAGGACAGATCTTTATAGATCTCAAGGCCTTATTTTATAGATCTCAAGGCCTTATTTCAGGAGATTCTTGGATGAGTTTGAGCATAGATCGGAACACATTCCTGGTTTCATATCACAAAAACCATGTACCATATCACGATCCATACTAGCGTACTATGACCTTCAAACAACACCTAGCGAACAAATAGGAAGAAGCCCCGTCCATTATAAGTCCCAATTTAAAATTTTCTAAGTCCCCAGTAGGCACCAACATATAAAATTTTCTAAGTCCCCCAATAGTTTTTTTTACGTCGTTTTTTTAAAATAGCGCGGTTTTTTTTTACGTCGTTTTTTTAAATAACGCGGTTTTTTTTTACGTCGGTACCGCGTAAAAATATCCGCGTAAAAAACCGCGCAAAAAAAAACCGCGTAAAAAACTTCAGTGTACAGTTTCAATACATTAACTCAGAACAAGATGCCGTGGTGAGTATAAGCTGTTTGGCAGCGCAGTATCATTACTTGACACTTTTCCGGTCGCTACTAAACGCGCTGCTAAAACAGTAGCGCAGCTGACAGGTGATCAAATTTGGTAGCGCGATAACAGCGCTGCTATTTGATGAACTATTAAACGTCACCGGTACGGAATGCAACCACCAAAATGATAACCGAAAATAGCGGCATCGGTCGAAAAAGAGTGACTAAACTAAAATGCTAGAGCAGCGAGGGTGATCAAAACACTCGCACCCAGTAATGATGCTCTAATATATAAACTATTGAAACCGCTTGGATATGCTGTTCATTAATTGGAGATAAAAGTAGATTCACTATGATGCGAGGAAATCAATGCAAAATTATAATAACATAATTACTTCCAAATTTAAATAAACATATGTGTATAATAATGTGAAATATCAATAAGAAACCCTCAGGTTACGGGTGCCCTATGGAAATTACTATCAAGCGCTAAGAAAAGCACAAATACCCTATATAACAGCCTGTAAATAATCCTCATGTAGCAATTTCAAAAAGCATCGTACTTTGTTCAACACGTTCAACGCTCTCCCGTTCGAATGCGTTAGGCTACATATTTACACATACGAATGCGCCTAAAGAAGGAATGGCAATGTGCCGTCGCGCAGTGGTGGTCCCCTATACAAATGCTCGACTAAACCTACGATTGCGCTTAAAATTTAGCAACAGTAATTTTGTAACGCTGAATTCATTTTGAAATTTAAATAGTTATCCGACATATGCTATGCTATCCAAAGACTTACGGAAGCCCATGACTTAGGATCTGCAGCCACAGTAGCGTCTTAGTGCTAACCTTGAAACAGTAAATTATCCGCTTTGTTGCAGCAAGGCGCAATTCGCCAAACTAACCACTGTTAAGTAGATAAAATAAATATTTCAATGCATGATATCAGTTCTTTCCTAATCTTTCCCGATCAAAAATTTAGTCAAATTCAACTTTCCCATACATATATGTTTAGGAGATACTTTACAGCATCAACTTGAAAAGTCGGCAAAAATTAAATTTACCAACTACAATTAACAAATTGAGGAATTATCCTTGACTAAATGTGCAAAATTAAAATAATATCAGCTTCACGAAAGAACGATTTGTTTTAGGTTTTGTCTGGATTTCCGCTACTGTGGATCGGTCGGCTTAACCATCGTAGCATCAGCGGCAAGCCGTGCTTCTGTTCTATTTTTACGCATATGCTTGCATCATTCTTTGTGGCGTTCAGGCTTCGGAATTCTCACTCATATGAATAAAACCTGCGATTAATCCATTTAGCGGAGTGTGATTTTCAAGGTCCCCTGTGAGGAAGTATTCTCACACAACATTTTATCCGGATAGAATGGCGGGTGATAAATTCGTGAGCGCCAGACCGCCGGATAATTTAATTTTAATCCACAAATTTTCCTTCTCGTCGCCTCATCAGATAAATTTTACAAGCATATTTACAAAATTTAGGACCGCAACGGGATTCGAACCCAAAACAAATTTAAAATATTCAGAGCGCCCACTAAAACCACGCCACCACATGAATTGATTGAAAGCGAACGGAAAAACTCCTATATTAAACCTTTTGCTTATCGTGGCGCATCGTTGGATTCAATCAGCTTAGAGTGGCAAAAGCAAGCGGCATTTGATTTTCGCGAAACATGGGAAGAAGGATAACAATTTTTCGCACCATCGCTTGTGCCGGAGTTTATCGCACTGTAATTTATCCGGATAAAATGCATGGTGGAGTGATCAGTTGTCGCGTGAGTGAGTGAGAAATCCGAACCCTGCGGCGTTCAATCAGCATATGGGAGCGCAGCTGGTGTGCGGGAAGACGCGGGACGCATGCGCATTCGCTTCAGTCTCTTGCCGTCGGATGAATATTGCCGAAGGAAGCATCACTAATACATATCGCATTGCGTGCGGCAATGTTCTATTTTTAGCTCAGCTGGGTTGATCCGGAGCAAATGGGATTTGGGGAAACTGGTTCATGAGTATGTATTACGGAAAAAAGAAAATTTTGTATAGCTCCGCGGAAATAACGCGCAGAGGGAAATCCCCGGTCTCAATTCCTTGGATACAGCGTCTGCTGCACCATAAACTCGCAAGCTTCTAATTTTATTGAAAATTATGTCTTTTCTATTCAGTAAGGCATCTTTTCTTTGTGCATTGAAGCAATCGAATATAATTTTCCACTTATGTTTACTCTCTATTGAATCTCGGTGGGCAAGTTTGATTACTACCAAGGTAAATCAAAAGCTATTTTGTTTCTGCTAGCAATCATTAAAGAAAACTGTTGAGTACACATATCGATTCTCAATTTATGCATTTATGTTTCATTTCCTACCTGCTTCATCATCTAATGTTCAGACCTGAATTATTTCAAATATCCCAAATAATCAGATGGATTTAATTATAGAAATGTCATGAATATAAATTTAAACAATACACAGCATTAGGTCCCTTCGATTAATAGCATGGAAAATATTAAATACAAAATTTTGTTTGAATTTTTCTAGTATGTATTCAAATTTTTTCTTGCAATGCGTAATATTATACCACACTCCTAGAAAATATGAGTTTCGAAAAAAAAATGGCTAACACACGCGGATCGAACATAAGTCCTCTATTTGAGAGCCTATCACGTTACCACTGAGCTATCTTTGTTTCTTGAGAGAGCAGTGTTCAAAGAACAAGAGGCTACGCGATTTGCAATAAATAATTATTTCACTGCATCAAGACATCGGCTGCTTGTGTATACGTGCTGTAACGCACCGGGTGCTGTGCTTTGGTTCGGTAGCTACCTAATCTGACGTCGAAAAATATAAACCGTTTTGACTCAAGTCCCGAAAATGACTCATATTCCGAACACTCGCATTTAAAATGGCTATATCAACTTTATTCGCGTGGTTCTTTCCATAGGATATTAATTTCGTTTGTAAAGCACTCGGATTATGTAAGAGAAACTGAGTTTTGGAAGGATTCGGAGAAAATTTTCTATTTTAGGAAGTCAGTAGAAAAGTATCCAAACTTTTCTATAATCCAAGTATGTTTTGACAAACTACAATGATTCATTCCAGAGGTTAAATGTCAAAACGTGTTACAGCGGAGTTCTAGTGCGAATATTTTTTCACAGCTCTGCCTAATAGTTTGTTGTTTTAGTTCAACTAATAACAGAGTTAAAGCACTAGTTACTAATACTATATGATAACAAAATTTCGATCAGTCTGTAAAATAAGTTACTGCAACTAGCGCTATAACTCTGTTATTAGTACAGTAGAAACAACAATTAGGCAGAGTTGTAAAAACTTCGCTCTAGAAGTCCTCCACATATCACGTTTGAAATTTAACCTCTGGAATTAGTTATTGTCAAACTACTAAATTATCGAACCCATATTACTGTACAGCTCATCGAAAAATCTACGCCTCCGCTCGTTTTTGGTCGCAACAAAAAATACGCGCCAGGTAGTCGCCTAAGCAAAACAAACATACCTCCAGAAAAAAGCCAATTCGATATTTTTTAATTTGGCCGCCACGTGGTACATTCCGGCGGTGAATGCTTGATAGCACGTGCTATTTGTACTGCGGAGAAATTTTTCACATATTTGAGAGCCTTGGAAAATAATCACGAAAGTTGTCATTTTGTTGCAAGGCATAATATTAAATTATTGAAAACATCCTTGCCACAATCCATAACCAATTACACGAAGGCAAGCAACGATTTTCGATTTTCTGATAGTATATCAGGTATGTTATTTATCATTACGATATAAATTATTGCACAATATGAGCTCAAGAATGCTGATTTTGGTAACACTAGCTCTGTCACGCGTAATGTATCCGATTTTGTACTTGGATAGTTTACCTGTAGAGTGATCTGATAAATAGTTTTGGATCAGTTTAGAAATTAAAATAATTAATTTTAAATATATATTCATACTAATTACTGCGAAATGCTTTCCATATAAAGAAAAGCAACCTCAGTAGAATTCTGATCAGATTTTTTTAAAGTCGGATCAAATTCATAAATCTTGTTGAAAAGTGTTTGAATGATAATGACAAAAACGGAACTGCTCATCAGCAAAAATTTACCATTTCCGTCAAAAATTTTTGTTCGCTTAATCGATTCTTTGGCTTATTTGACCTTAATTAACCTATATTTTTTTACGCCTCTAAGTATTTTTTTAAATTAAAAAAATCGAAAAAGTGCTGTTAAGATTGGCCCGATTTTGAACGAACATCGAGTGATTTTTTCAGGCCGGTTCACACGTGCACACGTTTTCGGTTTTTGTTTTCGATTTAATAGTTAGAGGCTTCAAAAAACCCATATTTTCTTTGGGAAAGTTGACCTTAAATAAGCCAAAGAATCGACTGAAACAATGAAACGAAATACAATTTTTGACGGGAAAGGTCAACTGAATTTTTATCTATATGAAGAATCATATTATTCAAAACAACAATTTCAGCTGGATTCTGGCTTCAAAACGGAAAGCACTCGAAAGTTAGATAACTGGAAACATTTGTTTTTTCTCACCACCGTTTTTTTGTTTTCTCGTATTCAAAGCAAACGATACGAACTTTCAGAAGAAGTGTGTGTATGTGCATGTGTGTGCAAAAAAATCTAACTCATATTTCGAAATCTTATCCTGAACCGATTATTTAAACGGGGAATCCTGTCCCATTGTTTCACAAAAAAAAATCAGGCTGAACTCACTTTGGGCTCAAAAAGTTATGGCCAAAATACAAATTTTTATACTATGTCTGAAACTCCAATTTGTGCAATAGCACAACCTCGTCACATTTTCCGGGCACTTAACCTCATCCGATTTGCTTGCAAACAAATTGCATTCGGCAGCAATTATTACAATGTGTATAAACAAATGTGAATTTTCAATTCAATCTATCTTTTATTTACGAGATTTTCAACCCTAGGCCGGTTCATCTGGTATAAACAAATGTGAAAAATAAGTCTTATTCACCAATTGTTATTTTAGACTTTTCATATATGTTTATCAACCATTTTGAACGAGCGAGAAAGGCATCATCACCGCTAGGTGGATTAATTATAATGCTTTTATATTTTCATGCTTTCACATTTTTTATACTTGTATATTTTCATATTTTTTATACTTTTGCATTTTTTAATTGTAAATTCCGTATTTCAATCTTTTGTATTTTCATATATTTGTATTCTCTTTTTTCATGCTATCATATTTTCATATTGTTATAATTTCTAATATTTAATTTCCATATTTTATTTTTTTTGTCTTTCTTATATATTTATACTTTCATGTTTTATTAGCATATTTACATATTTCTATATTTTCATGTTTCCGTTTTCATATTTTTGTATTTTTATATTTTTATTATTTATTTATTTTTACTTTCATATTTCCATGTTATAATTTTTTGTGTTTTAATATTTTTATATTATCTTATTCTTAGATCTTCATATTGTCAAATTTTCAAAATTTTATGCTTTAATATCACTTTATATTTTCAAATTTTCAATATTTTCATATTTTCATGCAATTATGTTTTTATGTACTCATATTTTCGTATCTTCATTTTTTAATTTCATGTTTTCATATTTTTATTTTCAGATAGCAATTTTTATTTTTTTATTACATTATATTTTTATGTTTCTTATTTTCATGTTATAAAATTGTCATATTTCATGCGTTTTATATTTATATTATAGTATTTTCATGATATTTTCATAGCCCACTACAAAACATCCCAGGAATGAAAGCTTCACAACCTGCCATGTAACATTTATGCAGACGACGTCCTGGCACATAACCTGCTATCTGATACTCATAACATTCTAAATAATAATTAAATTCTTTATAATTTCCAGCTTCTTCTACAAGAGATGTACATCCCGAATTAACTTCGGCTTCTAGTTGATGTTATGTTCTACAAATATATATAAAATTTGATATATTTTCTTATCATAATGTTATTCATTTCCCTACATATTTATATACAACAACCAAAATAAGAACTTAAAAAGAACGCGGTGCGTATGGTACGGTATGTCCACGCATCCTTCAACCCCTGTAGATTCGTGATATGTATCATGTTGAAGTGAATACTTGAACACGATACATCTCGAAGAGTCATCTCTGCGGCAAACACAACGCATTGGGCCTGGCCGTTTTGAGGTTCATGTCATACCACTGGTATGCTGTGAGCCTCAATATTGACAAGAAAAATTATTGGGCGTCATCTAACTCAATGTTTCTCCAGGATGCATTGATGCAGGAGGATTTCATTGTACTGGCTGCGTTTGTGTTCGATTGGATTAGATTAGATTATCCGAGGATGTCCGAAAAAATCTTTTGAAATCTGAGACGACCTCCGGAAAGTCCTTGAAATTCAGTTTTTGTACTACCCACGTCTCGGAACGTGACCGCGCCTCTGGATAAAACATTCCTATTTATTTCACGCTTAACAGGTTTATGAACGTCACGCAATGTTATTGTTTTAATACATAGCCTAGGTTATAACAATGAACTGGAATCAAACTATCGGATAACTATAAAAATATTAACAAAAAAACTCAGGGAAGTAATTTATTCAGTTTTGTTTTCATAATTTCAATAATTTTTTAGTAGTCGCAGGAGTGAGGCAAAGATGTATTCAAAAATAAAGAAGAACCCTAAGGTACAGCCAAATCGGGTTGTACGCAAAAGTGACGTAGAACAAACCCTGTAGGTATTGCTTAGAGGTTGGCAGTATGTGCTACGGTATGTCTATTGTTTGCACATTCTTTGTAAAAAATAAAGAAACATCAAGTAAAATTAAAAAAAAATATTTTGAGCTTTTTAGTGGAACGTCTTCACTTGTCATAAGACGAGTTTTCACCATCCATTTATTTCCACCACTTGATTGTACCTGATAGATACGTATTTCGATTCAGTAGTAAGGTCGTCTTCAGTGTCTCGTACTTGACTCGACTAAGTCGACTAAGTCGAGTAAAGTACGAGACACTGAAGACGACCTTACTGATGAGGTCGAAATACGTTACTGTTTGTAGTGATTACGATTGACACTGGTGGATTATTTTGTAATGCGCTGAGATTGTTCAATTCAGTACAAATTTAACTGAATCATTTTTTGCGTTGTTCCTCCTATTCGTCAATTCGTCGTTTGAATCTTTGTTTACAAAAGCAGATAAGTCGTTTTGAAAATTTTGTCTTGAGTTCGAATACGACACTGTTGAGGTTGAAATACGTTACTGTCAAGGTACAATTAAAGGGTGGAATTAAATGGGAAGGTAAAACACGTCTTACGACAAGTGATCAAGGGATATTTTCTCAAAGGATTCCGACTTTGGGTTTGTTGACGTTTGTGATTGGGAATGCGCATTATTGAAAATAAATCATTTTAGAAGACATCAGAACAGCTGAAAACTAACCTGATTTTAAGTGGACTCACTGAATTGAAAATGAATTTATTTGAAAATTATTCTTTTCTCGCTAATTAAAATTTTACATTTTTGTGCCTTTCCCGAGTTTGTCGTGACGATCCTAATAAACTAGGTCATATTTATTTTTATAATGTGCCTTTTTAAACATTAATAACAACCAAATGACTAAATCTTGTAAAAAAAAACTTCACTCTTGCTCATAAATGGCTGCAGAAGCTATCACAGCGAATAGCTTTTCCGCCGCAATCATCGCTGACGGAGATCGCCGCTACCTATGCTACGTCACGTCAGTTGATAAAATCGGAAGAGTGATAAAGCGGAATAATTTGCCAATTTTTTTAGCTAACATTTTAGTAAAATGCTACCTATATTGCTGGAAAAAATTAAGATTTTCAGGTTCTAACATTTTTAAATGCCAAGGGACTATCCATAAACCACGTAAACATGCTAGTAGGTGGAAAGGGTTAGTGAAAAGACATAGGAAATGTATATTTATCATCAATGGTGACTATTTAACGTTCCTGGCAAGTAAGGAGTGCATCAGGGTATCGTCTATAAATTATGTTACTTACTTTTTTTACCTATGGTGGTGCAAAGGGCCGACTTGACTGATCTCCATCCTGAGCGTTGCCCGGCTATCGCTTTAATCTATTGCCAGGTTAGATTTCGGTCGACTTCTTTTATTGCTTTATTGAGGCTTCACCGCCATGAGCCTCTGGGTCTGCCTCTGCTGCGATGTCCCGCTGGGTTCCAGTCTAATGTTTGTTTACGAGATCTAGATCTCGTAAATCTAGATCGCCAAAGTTGACCATTTTGTATGAAAAACGGCAAGTGGGCTTTTTATTATGCAGGTTACTGTACCGTCCCAAACAACAAAATTTAAGGTAAAAGGCAGAAATTCGTTGCATTCATAAGAGGAAAAAACCGATGAAGAGAAATCGATCATTGCAGTTACGCCCCTTTGAAACTAAGCGCGAGAATAAAGTGATATCCTACCAGCTCAATCGAACTGCTAGATGCACGGATATATCATTTAGGACTTGGTTGATCGGGCAGATCGCATGTTTGAAACTCCAGGACGTTTTGGAGAACAGAACAGGCTTGTAGTAGCTTGTAAAACTAGTGAGTAAAATACCATCGGCTCAAAAGGTTGGTTGGGAGGTTCAACCATACGCGGATTCATCGTTCAGGACTTGGTTGATCGGGTAGATCACATGCTCTGAACTGTTTTGAACTCAAGGACGTTTCGGAGAAACTAAAAGGCCTATAGTTGCGTGTAAAAGTAATGAGTGAAATCCTATCGGCTCAATGTACCTGCTTACCTGCTGACACCAGGAGTTGGGCTTGTGCGCTTTGAGCGGCACACGGTCGCTTTGGTGGGGCCTACTTGCGGATACATGCAGCTTTTTATAGGAATTTAACAGGGCCCACTGTCAACCCCCACCACATCATTGGCAGGCCACACAACTCGCAGATGGCCCGGGGAGGGATTGTCAAGCCCTTGGACATAGTCCTCGCTGCCCGGAAGATTTGATATAGGCCGTCAATTCGTTGGGATGATGAATGTTGTCAGCATGCCCGTTAGCGGCTGCTTCGGGTGGACTGACGATGTTCTGTCCAAGATTGTGTGAGCAGGAGTTATCAAGCGATCCTTAGAGCTATTGCTGGCTAATGGGATCAAAGGTGGAGTAGGTCGAGGCTAAGATTTTAGAATTTTGGTTAGCTTCCAGAACGGCTTAGCACAGTCTGGGAGAGCGCGGAAATTAACTATTTCTGAGGTTCACCATTCTGCCCTGGATGATTTTTGTCATGCGATTGCACCGGGTCTTAAGCGCAGGCAGCCCAGTGGTAGTCGATGTTCTCGTCCACGCACCGTTGAAACCTACCCCAGTCGACTTGCTGATAGTTCCGCTGGGTTCGCTCATGCCGATTTGCTGAAGTTCCAACTTCCGCCACCACCCGATAGTGGTCCGAGCTGAGCTCCTAGAAGACGACCGGCTGGGAGACGTTATCGTTCATGTTCGTGATAAAGATGTTGAGCGTTGCATGGGCCCCGGACCAAGTCAACCGGGTAGGGCTGTCAGGGCTCAGGATGGTGTAGTGGCCCTCTAGCTCGTCGATCCACCAGATGACTCCATTCCGGTTTGAGATGGTTTTTTCCCCACGATTGGTGCTTTGCGTTCAGGTCTCCGGCGATGATGAACTGCCCCGGCCGCCGAGTGAGCTTGACTATGTCCCTTCGTAGTAGTAGTTCTGAAAAAGCTGCTTAGAGGGGTTACCCGTGCCTCCAAGAGCAGTGAGTTAAGGCACTTTTCCGGCGACCGAATCGGCCACCGAGTCTCCCATGATGGGTCCGGAAGAAAATAACGCCAACGCGGCGAAGCGAAAACGTAAACAGCGAACGAACGAGAAAAAACACTTGGAAAAAATGCGCGAGCAAAAAGCACTTCCGCACGCGCTGCTGTCTTGAACTGAAATCTGATGTGCAAGTATTCACCAACCGATGTCTGTTTTTTATAATTCGGGGGCCTGGTTGCCTCACAACTGAATCCCGAATACTGGGCTGCATCGAGGATGCCATGAAAAATCGATATCAATAG
>NW_026942622.1:0-2680 GCF_024139115.2 Armigeres subalbatus
TTCTAAATTTGGGCCCTTTTGATAAGCCCTTTTTATTTTTTGGCCTTTTTGAAGAGAGATATTTCTTAATTTGGGCCCTTTTGGACAAGGCTTGTTATAAGCCCCTTTCGCTTTTTGGCCCTTTTGGATTGAGTCTCCTGGGATTTCGGCCCTTTTGAACTAAAGTTTTTGGTAATGGCTCGTCATGAGACCCTTTTGCTTTTTGGCCCTTTTGAAGATAAGTTCTTCTGAATTTGGGCCCTTTTGGACAAGGCTTGTTATAAGCCCCTTTCGGCCCTTTTGAAATGAGAGTCTCCTGGATATTGGCCCTTTTGAACTAAGCTAAGGATTTTCTTAGCGAGAGTTTTCTGATTTTTTTGGCCCTTCTGGTTTAGGCTCTTGATAAGACCTTTTAACTTTTTGGCCCTTTTGAAGGGAGGTTGTTTTGAATTTCTATCTGTTTTGTGCTAGCCTCTTGACGAGCCCTTTTTATTTTTGGCCCTTTTGAAAAAGATATTCTTCTAAAGTTGGGCCCATTTGATAGGCCCTTTTATTTTTGGCCCTTTTGGAGAGTTTTGGGCTTTCTTAATTTGGGCCTTTATGGACAAGACTTGTTATAAGCCCCTTTCGCTTTTTGGCCCTTTTGTATTGAGAGTCACCTGGATTTTGGCCCTTTTGAATTAAACTTTTTGGCCATGGCTCGTCATGAGCCCCTTTTTCCTTTTTTGGCCCTTTTTGGAGATAAGTTCTTCTGAATTTGGGCCCTTTTGGACAAGGCTTGTTATAAGCCCTTTCGCTTTTTTGGCCCTTTTGGAATGAGAGTCTCCTGGATATTGGCCCTTTTGAACTAAGCTAAGGGTTTTCTTAGCAAGAGTTTTCTGAATTTTTGGCCCTTTTGGGCTAGGCTCTTGATAAGCCCTTTTTACTTTTTGGCCCTTTTGAAGCGAGGTTCTTTTGAATTTTTGGCTTTTTGTGCTAGGCTCGCTTTTTGGCCCTTTTGTATAGAGAGTCTCCTGGATTTTGGCCCTTTTAAACTAAACTTTTTGGCCATGGCTCGTCAAGAGCCCCTTTTTCCTTGTTGGCCCTTTTGGAGATAAGTTCTTCTGAATTTGGGCCCTTTTGGACAAGGCTTGTTATAAGCCCCTTTCGCTTTTTGGCCCTTTTGGAATGAGAGTCTCCTGGATATTGGCCCTTTTGAACTAAGCTAAGGGTTTTCTTAGCAAGAGTTTCTGAATTTTTGGCCCTTTTGGGCTAGGCTCTTGATAAGCCCTTTTTACTTTTTGGCCCTTTTGAAGCGAGGTTGTTTTGAATTTTTGGCTTTTTGTGCTAGGCTCTTGATGAGCCCTTTTATTTTTTGGTCCTTTTAATAAGAGGTTCTTCTAAGTTTGGGCCCGTTTGATAAGCCCTTTTTATTTTTTGGCCCTTTTGAAGAGAGATATTATTAAATTTGGGCCCTTATAGACAAGGCTTGTTATGAGCCTCTTTCGCTTTTTGGCCCTTTTGTATTGAGAGTCTCCTGGATTTTGGCCATTTTCAACTAAACTTTTTGGCCCTTTTGTGCTAGGCTCTGGATAAGCCCTTTTTTCGTTTCGGCCCTTTTAAAGGGAGGGTCTTCAAAATGTTTAGCCTTTATGTTCTAGGCTCTTGATAAGCCCTTTTTACTTTTGGCCCTTTTGAAGGAAGGTTCTTCTGAATTTCGGCCCTTATGGACAAGGCTTGTTATAAGCCCCTTTCGTTATTTGGCCCTTTTGTATTGAGAGTCTCCTGAATTTTGGCTCTTTGGATTTAGCTAATAGTTTTAGCAAAAATTTTCTGAATTTTTGGCCCTTTTGGGCTAGGCTCTTGATAAGCCATTTTCACTTTTTGGCCCTTTTGAAGCGAGGCTCTTTTGAATTTTTGGCTTTTTGTGCTAGGCTCTTGGTCAGCCCTTTCATGTTTTGGCCCTTTTAAAAAGAGGTTCTTCTAAATTTAGGCCCATTTGATAGGCCCTTTTGGGCCCATTTTACAAGCTAAGGGTTTTCTTAGCAAGTTTTCTGAATTTTTGGCCCTTCTGGGCTAGGCTCTTGATAAGCCCTTTTTACTTTTGGGCCCTTTTGAAGGGAGGTTCTTCTAAATTTGGGTCATTTTGATAAGCCCTTTTTATTTTTTGGCCTTTTTGAAGAGAGATATTTCTTAATTTGGGCCCTTTTGGACAAGGCTTGTTATAAGCCCCTTTCGCTTTTTGGCCCTTTTGGATTGAGTCTCCTGGGATTTCGGCCCTTTTGAACTAAACTTTTTGGCAATGGCTCGTCATGAGACCAGACCCTTTTGCTTTTTGGCCCTTTTGAAGATAAGTTCTTCTGAATTTGGGCCCTTTTGGACAAGGCTTGTTATAAGCCCCTTTCGGCCCTTTTGAAATGAGAGTCTCCTGGATATTGGCCCTTTTGAACCAAGCTAAGGATTTTCTTAGCGAGAGTTTTCTGATTTTTTTGGCCCTTCTGGTTTAGGCTCTTGATAAGACCTTTTTACTTTTTGGCCCTTTTGAAGGGAGGTTGTTTTGAATTTCTATCTATTTTGTGCTAGCCTCTTGACGAGCCCTTTTCATTTTTTGGTCCTTTTGAAAAGATGTTCTCCTAAAGTTGGGCCCATTTGATAGGCCCTTTTTATTTTTTGGCCCTTTTGGAGAGAGTTTTGGGCTTTCTTAATTTGGGCCTTTATGGAC
>NW_026942623.1:0-194912 GCF_024139115.2 Armigeres subalbatus
CAGTCGTAATCACATAAAACTTCTGGAAACACTTGCTTTCCTTGATAACATGAACATGAGCACACAACCGCAACACAACCGGGTTCGGTGTTGAGGTTCACAACTTCTACTTGCGAAACTCGTGCACCGGTGCAGCAAAACCAAACCTGAACCGGAGCTCCGTGTACACAACACACGGTTCAGATTTCTGAACCGAACCGAAACCGAACCGACGCGAGTACTGAACACTGCACATTGGGCCACAGAGCGGAGCTAGCCCGACAAAATACCTTGGAGCTTAGGGGATGCGTAATTTTGAGTTGGTGTCTTCGGAAGAGTGTCGTGTTTTGAAAAAATGTGAAACCCAGCGTCGAGCTTTAGTTCAAATTTTCGCCGCATAGGTGGCGCTGCGATACAAACTTTTTTGTTTTACTGTTTAGAGCTTTGGTGTTTTCGGCAAAGTTGTAGAACGTGGAAAAGTAATTGTTGTTGCCGAAGACACCTACCTTCTATTTGCAGAGATATAGTAAAATTGTAAAATTTCATCTTTTTTTCGATTTTCTTGGACTATTTACGAAAAATGTAAAAAGTAACATATTAAAGCTAGTAGTCTGTCACAGTTGATAGTGCTCATGGCTTATGCAAGAGTTTTTAATATTTCATCAAGTTGAAAGAGAAATAATAACCTGAATATTGAAACATTAGTGGGTCAAAGCAAACAACTCATGGCTAACCACGAAAACGAGTTTGCAAACACAATACACTTCAGTTGCCTTCTATTATTTTTCCCAGACTTCAACTTTCATTGGACAACGTGACATATGAAGGAAAAAATAATAAAAATGACTAATCTACAAACAATTATGAAAATGCTTTTATTTGCTCACTTCAATAGTAGTTGCACTGATTCTAAGAAGAAATCTCTGGCCGTTTGAGGAAACTATTTTCTCGACAATTGTTCGTATGGTGATACTGGATACTGATATACTAATGCTATGTATGATATGCTTCTTCTTCTTATTGGCATTACATCCCCACACTGGGACAGAGCCGCCTCGCAGCTTAGTGTTCATTAAGCACTTCCACAGTTATTAACTGCGAGGTTTCTTAGCCAGGTTACCATTTTTGCATTCGTATATCATGAGGCTAACACGATGATTCTTTTATGCCCAGGGAAGTCGAGACAATTTCCAATCCAAAAATTGCCTAGACCGGCACCGGGAATCGAACCCAGCCACCCTCAGCATGGTCTTGCTTTGTAGCCGCGCGTTTTACCGCACGGCTAAGGAGGGCCCCATAGTATGATATGCATAAACTAATTAAAATAACTTACCTTGAGCCATATCGATTATCGGATAATGTAGCTGGCACTGGTCGATCTCGGAAAAATGTGCGGCTTAAGCGCCACTCCGTTAAGGGAGACCGCACATTCCTTTTTAATTTGCCCGGTGAGACTCCGCTTAGGGCGAGTCCATTGATTATTTCCGAAAAAGAAAGTGATCGAGCCAGCGCATCTACTTCCTACACCTGAACTGGGTATTTTACCTTACGCAACCAACCAAAACTGTCACGCTACGAACTGTTCCTCCAAAGATCCCGGTAAGACGTCACCCATGCCCAACAAGCGATACAACTTATGCTGTACGTTATTTTCTCATCATCGGAGATTCCACCCGTTTCCGCAAGAGGCGCGACTAGTATGGAAGAGACAACGCAAATACGCAAGACGCCACATTCATTTGCGCCACGCAACACTAATTAATCGACACGCAGTGACTAAACCATATTTCTAACATCTAAACTGAACAAACTACGTAGGTACTCCATGTATTGCTGGTAATAAATAACAACATTTATTTAGGGAAAATCATGGCCAAAAACAAGGAGATTTATTATAATAGCATGCTTCTATTTCGTGGTGTACGTACAACCTTTCTACCTCTAACCTACTCTAGTGCTTTTCTGTGCGTTTCTATTCGTTTTCTTCTCTGCTTGTGCTATACTCCATTCACATTCTGCAATCAACGATGCGGCGACCGATCTAGCTAGCCATGCACCCGGGTGGCTTACACAATAGGGTTGGGGGTGTTCCGAAAACTACGTGTACACGTTTTGATTTTACTTCCGCTCAACCGAAATGGTTATTGGACGTCGGGACGATTGTCCATTCGTCGTGATTCCTCGACCTATGGTCGGCAAAAAACTTTCCTCCGAGGCGTCCTCACCGGACGCCCCACTCCACAAAAAAAGATCGATTGGAATAGGCGACTCACCGATTAGCTGCAGTAATTTGACGATGTGCTGCTGTGGTGTATGCGCTCCTGGTACGTTGCGCGGTAGGGTGGGACTAGATGCCGGTTTAGTCGCGCTTCCACGTGGATGAAGACTTTCGCGGGGGGCCGTAGGCTGAGTCTGGCCACGTTGTGGCTATTGATGACCACTGCAATGGGATAGCGGCGTGTTGGCGGGCCGCTGGCTTCTGATGGCTGCAAGAAGCCGCACTCTTCGCGTCGAAAAGCAGGAAGCGTCGCTAGCAAAATAGATATAGCCGTAGGCTAGTCACAAGCATTTAGCACATTCACACATTTTCTTAACAAGCATATTAAGCACTTTACCTGTAGCTTCTTCTTGAACGCACACACTTTGTACAGCCTTATTCTAAAGATAACTTTTGTTCTAAAGACTAACAAAGAAACAATGAACAGATTAAAATTAAGAAATATAGCCACGTCACTGAACTCACATTCAACGGTTATTCGACTCGGACAAGCTCGCGACACTTCTACACTAATCTGCAGCTCGAACGAGAGTGAAGTGCAACCTTGACCCTCAGATTAGGGAAGGTGACTTCGGCCGAACTAAACGGAAGTTCGATTTTCCCGCGATCATCTTCGAAATAGTTCGGTAGTGCAAAAGTTTAAAGTTGGATGCTCGCTCAGTTTCGGTTTTGATCGTGAATCTTTTCCCATCTTTCTCAAAGATAACAAATGACTCTGACCTTCGCGAATGCTCTCCTGTATTATGGCCGTCCTCGCGAGCTTTCCCTAATGAGTTTTTCGTCTAATTTATGGCGCAGAATCTACTACCTCATTGGCTTTCGTGTCGTACCAGTTGATAAGGTTTTACTCAACGGCGAACTTTGACCAATGCTCATGAATTAATCATTCACTAACTACCCATTCAATAACATATTATTCAAATCTATAATTATTTATTTAGGACGATGGAGCGTAGGCTACAATAAAAGCAAAAAAAAAACATTCGCTATAATGTTTAACAAGTAAGCCACAATTAATGAAGATGAAATATTTTGATTTTGAAATCTCACCTGCATAACCCTCAGTAAATATGTACTAAGATCAACAGCATACGCTTTGCCTACTACGATTCTTAATCGATATGTTGTGGCAAAGATTTGCAGAACATGTTACCGTGCATCGATTATCATCATAAATTATAATTGGGTTGTTTAGGGGTATATATGTTTTTACATATTCTAAATCTGCACAAAACTGAGCCTGACTCCCATTTTTCAGAATTTTTGAGCCTTGGAACTATTTTTAATTTGAATTTTAAATTTATATGGGATTAGAAAAATGTTCTTATGCTGCATGGGCCAACTGTCATTCTATGAATGTTAGTGTCATTCTATCGATTGAAATGGCTTATTGTTTGCTGTATAAAATGTAAATAAAAGGTTTACAAACAAAATAAAAATTTGTTCGAGATTAGCTAAGCATGCTTTTTATGTTAGCTAAAAAAATCTCTGCTTTTCTTTGATAAACAACCCAATTGAACATCCTAGTAGTAGGGCTGAATTTATCGTAAACAAATATATATGACTAAAAATGTCAATAATGTTATGCGTTTAGATTGCATTAACTCATTGAAATCGATCTTTATCCGATGATTTGTACTGTGTGTTTTGTTAGTCGATAAAAATATGGACTGCTCTGATCGGTTCCTTTATCTTAATATGATAGTATAATGTTTCGAATTCAATAACTTCCCTAACTCTATGATACTTTTATACCAAGTTACAGTAAAAACAACTCAAGCATGGACCATAGCCATAATCAGTTGTGTAAATCAGTTAGTTCTGTCGCGTGTGATTAGTTTTTTTTTACAATTTTGGGTAAAATAGTGCGAGAAATATAAAAATCATTGAAATTTTACAATTTTAATTATATCTCAGCAATTTGACGACATAGAGCTTAGGTGTCTTCGGCGACTACAGTTATTTTTTTACGTTCTACAACTTTGCCGAAGACACCAAAGCTCTAAAACGTAAAACAAAAAAGTTTGTATTGCAGCGCCACCTATGCGGCGAAAATTTGAACTAATGCTCGACACTGAGCTTTATATTTTTTCAAAACACGACACTCTTCCGAAGACACCAACTCAAAATTACGCATCTCCTAAGCTCCAAGGTATTTTGTCGGGCTAGCTCCGCCCCGTGGCCCAGTGTGCATTGGCGTTTTAAGACGACCTAGAAGGAAGAGAAAAGAATTACTGAACTGTTTGAAATGTTTTTTTAAGTGTGACGATTGTCTGTGTTCAGATGGATTAATTTCTGGGGCATAAGTAGACAGTGCTTTCAGCAACTTGGGGGTATAAGAAGCTTTAAAGGTTCTGTGTCTAATATAATTTTCCGCAGAAACCTCCTATCTAAACCTCTCGCGCTTCGATTTGAGAAGCTTTTCCTGAGCATGCGGTAATGGATCGCCTGTATAAAGATGCTCAAGATGTTTTCTCGCCGTCGCCTGCCTATTCACCTAAATTGTATCTACGGGTGGACCTTTCGATTATCAATGGGTGATCACGGGAAGGCTAATACGGTAATTTGATCATCAAAGGCAAATAGTTGAAACAGTGGAACAGTTTCGGTGTCGGAACTTGGCTATTGTACACCTCCTATTGCCTCGTTTGTTTTGATCTATGTTAGTCTTCACCTCAGATTCTTTGCTGTCTCACGATGGCGTTTCCTACCGGAGCATCCGAGAACTACACACAGTTATCAGAGTTGGCAGATTGATGGTTTTCAACATCGCCCCTCCCGTGTAGTTCCGGGTTTCCTTGTTTCTGGTCACCTCGAATATCCAGCAAAGCCAGCTTCACTACTGGGCGTTTAAGGTTCCCTCCTACGGTTTTTACCACTGCACTTCGGACTTGGGCGTCCTTTCCTTGAAAGATTTATATGACACGGTCTCGTAGCCATCCGTTCCGCTTGTAGTCGTCTACAACAACAACCACATCTCCGGGCTCCATTGGTATCACGGGCTTGAACCACTTCGTCCGTCTTGATAATGTTGATAGATACTCGCGAACCCAACGTCTCCAAAACACTGCTGCTAGACACTGCGACAACCTCCAACTGTCACGCAGTAGAGCTCCCTCACACACCAGTGGACTCTTCGGTTGTACTATACCGTTCGAGCCGTATAGCAGAAAGTGACCTGCACAACCTTTATGAATGGTTTTTAGCTGCTCCGTCAGCAGGTTGCTAAATCTTCGGAAACAAATTTCATTGTCGCCATAGAAATCAGAAATCAATCGAACCTTCGGAAGCGGCGCCATCATCGGTGGCTTAGGTACAGCCTTTTGAACCTTGCAGTGCGGACAGTTTTTGGCGACACGTTGTATTAGAGACCGCAGCTTCGGAATACGAAACTGCTGACGAATCTCGTTGAACACCGTTTCACGGTTCTGATGTTTAAAGCGACGGTGATAACTATCGACGAGCAGCGCGGTTAGCTTATTGTCTTTCGGTAATATGACAGGGTATTTTGTTCCAATGCACACGCCGGGAGCGGCCTCAATCCTGCTGTTCATTCTCACAACGCCATCATCGTCCATATACGGGGACGGGTCTGGGTCATTTGGCATAAAGTCATTTGGCATAAAGGCCATTTGGTATAATGGTCATTTGGCATAACGGACATTTGGCATAATTTTGAACTGCAAGAAAAAAGTGGGTCATTTGGCATAACGGACATTTGGCATAATTTTGAACTGTGAAAGCGAAAGGGATATTTCATGTATTGTTTAGCATAGATAAAGTAGGTCGAGGCTGTTTTCTGATAAAATTTAGACTGATGGTAGACATTTTCCGGAAGAACGAAATAACAAAAAATAACAAAACGGCAGAAGGGAGGGATCACATCCATCATTGACTTATTCCGGCCACATGCCTACTTTTAAAATAAGGATTACATCCACCATTGCTTCAATCCGGGCATGCTCCTTAAGATTGGATCAAATCCACAATTGCCTTGATTCGGGCAAGCGCCCAACTTAAAAAAACTCAAACAATACACTTGTCGTAGACGAGTTACTTAAACCATCAAAGTCACATATGAGTTACTGCAACCAAGTCAATCTGAATTGTGCTACTCGGGGAAGAAATCACATCTACCATTGATTTATTCCCGGCAAGCGCAAAAAAAGAGTCACATCCGCCATTGCCATAATCCAGGCATGACCTACTTTTAAAGAAGGGATCACATCCACCATTGCCACAATTCAAGCCACACGCCTACTTTTAAAGAAGGGATTACATCCACCATTGCTTCAATCCGGGCAAGCGCCTACTTTTAAAGAACGAATCAAATCCTCCATTGCCATAATCCGTGCAATCACCTATTTTTAAAGAAGAGATCACATCCACCATTGTCTTAATCCGGGCAAGCGCCTACTTTTAAAGAAGGGATCACATCCACCATTGCCTCAATCCGGGCAAGCGCCTTCTTTTCACGAAGGAATCACATCCACCATTGTCATAATCCGGGCAAGCGTCTACTTTTAAAGAAGGGATCACATCCTCCATTGCCATAATCCATGCAAGCGCCTATTTTTAAAGAAAGGATCGCATCCACCATGGCCTTAATCAGGGCATGCGCCTACTTTTAAAGAAGGGATCACATCATCCATTGCCTCAATCCGGGCAAGCACATTTTTCTAAAGAAGGAATCACATCCACCATTGTCATATTCCGGGCAAGCGCCTACTTTTAAAGAATGGATCACATCCTCCATTTCCATAATCCATGCAAGCGCCTACTTCTAAAGAAGGGATCGCATCCACCATAGCCTTAATCGCCTACTTTCAAAGAAGGGATCACATCCTCCATTGCCTCAATCCGGGCAAGCACCTTTTTTTTAAAGAAGGAATCACATTAACCATTGTCATAATCCGGGCAAGCGCCTACTTTTAAATCCTCACATCCTCCATTGCCTCAATCCGGGCAAGCGCCTTCTTTTCAAGAAGGAATCACATTCACCATTGTCATATTCCGGGCAAGCGCCTACTTTTAAAGAATGGATCACATCCTCCATTGCCATAATCCATGCAAGCGCCTACTTTTAAAGAAGGGATCGCATCCACCATGACCTTAATCCGGGCAAGCGCTTACTTTTAAAGAAGAGATCATATCCTCCATTTGCATAATCCGGGCAAGCACCTACTTTAAAAGAAGGGTACACATCCTTCATTGCCATAATACGGCCACACGCCTACTTTTAAAGAAGGTATCATATCCTCCGTTGTCATAATTCGGCCACACGCCTACTTTTATAGAAGGGATTACATCCATCATTGCTATATTCCGGGCATACGCCTACTTTTGCATTGCATTTCAAATGCATTCTTTCCACCAGAGGATAATGTCTTTTTAATATTGTTATCGACGGGTGTAAGTTGCAAAACAAATTATGCTAAATGTCCGTTATGCCAAAAGACCCTCACTTTTGACGCTGGTCACAATTATGCCAAATGACCGTTATGCCAAATGGCCTTTATGCCAAATGACCTCATGCCAAATGGCGTTATGCCAAATGGCCCGCTCCCTACGAGGACTGCTTGAACAGCGGACTACACATCTCAATTCGCTTTGGCTGCTTTGGGTTACATTTGTTGAACTCCAATGTACGCTACTCGTCGGGGAAGGTTTCACACTGTACTTGCCACCACAACATGGTTTCCGCCTGCTGCAGCTCCTCTCGGGTAAGCGGCTCAGGGTGGGCTCTCTTTCCAAAAATCTTCGCTGCTCGTAATAAGTATGCGGTCGCTCGTAACACACGATTCCAGTTCGAAAATCTGTTCCCGTCAATTAAAGGTTGCGGCATTTTTCGATGGTGTTGAAACACGAGTCGTATACTTCTTCTTCTGTTGTCGACTGCTTAGCTGGTTGCTCAGGATATTCGTTTTCCGGCAAGGAGAGAAAATTACCACCGGTATACCAGCGGCTGTTCGGGCTGAAACTGGGTCGGCTATCCGATCTATTCCACGAAAGTGATGTTCTTGAATCAGTCCAGACAAATCGCTTCTTTATTATCAACTGCAATTCTGTACAGACATTCTCCATCAATCGGCAGCCTATCAGACCGGCCTCCAGCTCTTAGCGAGGGATGGAGAGCGGCTGTAGTGGGGCCACATTCGTCTTTGCCGCAACGAGCACACATCGCACCATTCCTTCATGGAGGATCCTGGAGGCGTACGCCAATTCGCTTATATCGACGAACACATGGAGTTGCAATCCGCTGCACAGCTTACTACTTGCCACGCTTAAGAAACAACGAGGAACTTTGACTTCACCCAATCGCCTCAAGAGCCGCGTCCAATCTTTCCATAGTTCATGCAAGCCTGTTACAATATGTTCGTACCAATCACTACGAGATCTCCAAATGTGTTGCATAAGAATCTTGCCGTGTATTGTTAAATGTGCGATGAATCCATATGGGTCGAACAGCGACATAACAAGTCTTAAGACTTGACGTTTCGTTGGCGTGTGCCCTTCCACTAGTAGCTTTACAAAGTCATCCTTTATAATGCTATCGAAGCTGAATACGTCCGCGGCAGGTCTCCATATCATCCCTAGGATACACTCGGCGTCTGCTATCTTGTCCAAGTTCTTCGATTTGTCCTGTACGTTCGGAGGAGTTTGACAAAAAGTTTCGGATATCGAATCCTCCTTGCGCGTGTACATTAGGGTGGCTCAAAAAACACTTTAACAAATTTTTTGATGGGCCGCCCTCTTATTCGGTTCTATTTGATGCCCTGATGCTCTGGACAAAATTTAAGCCAAATCGGTCAACGTTTGGGCGGTGCTAAACTCGTTGGAAGTTTATATGGAAAAATGTATGCAGAAACATCCAAAAACAGTGAATTGCAGTTGGACGGCACAACTAACGATGAAGAACTATGATACTCATTCAGTTCTTGTAGAATTAAATACAGAATGTTATGCTGAAAACCGCGAGAAGATTACAGTTTATTAGACAAAGATATTAGCATTTTACTGGAGTGTTGTATGGGTGAATTTATTTATTTTCAAAGGTAAAAGAAACGAAATTTGCTCAAACCCCACTTCAGAGAAATGCTAATAACTTAGCCGGGCAAACTCTAATCTTCTCGCGGTGTTCTGCATAACATTCTGTGTTAAATTCTTCAAGATTGTTGAAAAGTTGAAAAAAGTTTTTCCCATACTAATTTGAGCCACCCTAGTGTACATATTTTACTTCTTTTACCAGTTGAACCGCTTCATCAACCGTATCTACGCTGTCTAAATAATCGTCAACGTAGTGGGCGTTGACGATCGCTGCAGCAGTTCTCGGGAACTGTGATGCAAAGTCCTTTGCACTCCTGTTCTTCATGTATTGTGGAGAGCACGGTGAGCAAGTCGCGCTAAACGTCGCTACCTCCAAGATGAATACACAGCTAGGTGTTTCAATCTGCCCAATTTACGAGAAGAAGGCGGGGGTGAAAAATTCATTTTCGGTGCAAAACATAAACAAACCGGCTGGCTCTCCCATACTAAAATCCAAAATGGCTGAATCGTGAATTTGGCAGATTGGAACACCTAGCTGTGTATTCATCTTGGCTACGTCCATGACGAATATCTGAGGTTACTGATCTAGCTGTTCCCGATAAACGAACCGCTGTGACTGTTTGTCCTGTTGAAAAATCCGAACTTGGTGGAACATTTCTCAGATGTCTCCACACACCGCAACTGGTCTCTGACGGAAGCGCAGTAAGACCGAGAATAGAAACGTCAACATATCTGGTCCATTTATCAACATGTCGTTGAACGGAACACCGTTTACTCGCGCTGCTTCTTCCCAAATCAGGCGAACTTTCTCCGGCTTCTTCGGGTTCCTTACTATGGCTATCTGCTTATTTACTTGCTTTGTACTAGGACCACTGCATTCGTATTTGTGGCGGAAGCTTTTCTACTAGTTCGTGTACTAACATCGGATTACACAAGTGCTCCGTTAAGTTTGCCACGTACATATGGTCGACGAGGTTACGCACAGCCATCCCGTAGGTAATGATTGACCGCAAGCAGCCTTCGGTGAAGAAACATCTCGCAACTTTTGTAACAAGGAGTGGATCAAGATTTCCGGTCGTCCGTATAGCATCCGTAGTGTCTCCATCACGTGCGACACCGACTAGGGTAACAGCAAACGACTTCTCATGGATTCGAGTGCAGGCACTTTCACACAACGTTGTAATCTGGCGAGGTCCTCCACTGAGGTTCATCTTTGTCAATATAGAAAACGGAACCGTTCGTGTAGTGTTTCGCACAGTGGGGACATTTTTAGCAATATTAATGAAACTCAAAGAAGCTTAGAAAATTGTCGGAATGACGGACGATTGAAGGATATTTGCCCCAGGGTAATATTCGCCCCACTTCACATACGAGGAATCTTTGACCGAATATTGTCAACTAAAGTCAACGAATATTGCTAACTAAAGGTGTACTTATGGTTTTGTGTGGCGAGGATGTCGATTTAAGAACTTTGGAGATACCCGCCGCAATGTTGTTGTGAAGAACGTCGACACCAGACTGCAACTCCGACGTCGGAAAACTTGCTGTTGTTACCGTTGGTCGATTGAACTGTGCCTCCAGATGGCTGTGCTGTGGCTGCTCAGCTAACGGTACTACACCACCATGAATCGCCCCGAGCCACGACTGCACCTTCTTTCGGCCTGCGTTACAGCCTATCACGCTTCTAGTACTCCCATCTCCATCCTCCAGAGACTGTAACAACTCATACTTCTACGTCATACAAACAGTTTCGGTCCAAATGCACATTAATAAACAAGGTGAGCTCGCTTGATTGACAAGTAACGCCAACAGTAAAGCACATGTGACGATTAGGAAAATGAAGCATCCGAATGATACTCAATTTGCAAGAGCTACCGCGGTGGAGGTTGGTACTCGGATTCCGATGGCTTTTCCACAAACGGGACCTTCAAGTGGTCTTGTTGTGTAAGCGTTATCACGCCTATATTGAGAGTAAGAGGTTGAGTGGAGAAAACACGTGGATTCTGTTTTCGTGAATTTCATATCAATTTGTCAATTTAGAAACATATGCACAGCCAAGATGTTTAACAAAAAAAAAAGTTCGTTCGGCCGAGTTGCCGAATAATATGGAATATTTTGTGAAATCTGTGCTGTTCTTCGCTGGCGAAACATGGTGAAGACCACTCAACGGCAGCACATGCCTGCAGTACACAGTTCGTGCCTGGTTGCCTCACAACTGGATCTCATACAACAAGCTCCGTCGTCGTTGTCACAGGAGGCCGATACTGCCGTAATCTGAAAAAGTGACGTATATGCCATTTTCCAAAAATGGTGTTAACGAGTACTACACATCGAGCTCTTTAACAGAAAAATGGAAATCATGCATGTTGTAAAATGGCTGTTACGTCACTTTCCTAGATTACGGCAGGATAGCAACTGAAATTCGGGATCGGAAGTGGGGCTTGGTCGACCACACCTTACGTAAGGATGGAAACGATTAGAGATTTCGTTAAGCATTAGGCCGGATACTAGCGTGACATCGCAGCAGAGACGCAGCCTCAATAGAGAAATAAACGAAGTCGACCGGAATCTACCCTGGCAACAGCTGGAGCTGCGATAGCTGGACATCGCTCAGGATGCAGATCTTTCAAGTCGGCCTTTTGCACCGCCAAGTAAGTCAGTAAGCCATTTCCACCATTTACAAACCTTATGGTCGATTGAAACAACCGATTTGTCAGCAAACGCACTGTTTCAATTTTGCCATGGCGTTTCTTTGTAATTAATCCTCGTTAATGGATATCAATTCAATACCTGACAAGTTCACTCAACGCATGTATGTTAAATATTCTACGTAAAAAAAATAAAAATTCAAGTTCATATATATTCTCCGCAAAAGGTGCGAGTATCCTGCCGTAAAAAAGTGTAGCTGTGTAATGGTGTGGCTCAAATTAGAATTGGGAAAAATTCAATTATTCTGATGGGCCGCCGTCTTATTCAGCTCCATTTAATGCCCTGATGTTCTGGACAAAATTTCAGCCAAATCGGTTGACGTTTGGGCGGTGCTAAACTCGTTGGAAGTATATATGTTGGAAGTGCTTAATGAACACTAAGCTGCGAGGCGGCTCTGTCCCAGTGTGGGGATGTAATTCCAAGGAGAACAAGAAGTTAGGCGACAACCCTTTCGCAAGAGGTGGGTTGTTCAGGTCTCCGGCTAGGAAGCCAGAGGAAATAGTTTGAAGCTCGGTGCGCAGCGTCAGCGTGGGTCACAGTCTTCAGGGAATGAGCTCCCTGGGGGCCGCTCCAAAACGCGGAGGGTTACTACCCCGAACAAGGGTAGTGGGGCTGGAAGCTTAAATCCGGCCAGGTACCTCCGAAACTGGCGGACGAAGGACGTGGAAAGGTTCGTCCACCCAGGAAAGACGGTAGCAAGGGGTTACGGCAGGCTGGGAGCTCTCATTCACACCAGACCATGGAAATAGAGAGGGATGACGTCTCCTGCACCTTGGTTAAGAACAAGAGGAAACCTAAGACGTCAAGGGCCGAAAAGAAGGCCCAGGCGAATGAGGATAGCAAGAGGTCTAGGGTAGGCGCCAATCGCTCCAGGGACGATGCCTTAGTCATCAAGACGGACGAGGCTAAGTACTCGGACGTCTTGAAGGCGATGAGGAGTGACGTCAAGCTCGGTGAACTCGGCGCCGACTCACGTCTAATAAGACTTACCCGGATGGGCGAGATGATCCTCGAGCTGAAGCGGGGCGTCTCGCAAAAGGGCGCCACCTACAAGAATTTGGCGGAGGAATTCCTAGGCGAGATGGTCGAGGTGAGGGCACTCACGACGGAGGTGAATCTAAGGGCGATGTGCCCTGTGGGCATATACGAGCAACCCGAAGTTTGCTTCAAGTGCCTGGAACCGGGGCACAAGCAATGGGACTGAAAAGGCCCTGACAGAAGCAAGCTCTGCCTACGCTGCGGATTGGAGGGACATAAGGTACAATGCTGCACGAACCCTCCCAATTGTTTGATTTGTTCCACCTATGGGGGGTTCGAAGTGCCCGGCGTTTAAGCGTGCTGCAGAATCACAGTGCAGGTAACCCAACTAAACCTGAACCACTGTGATGCAGCCCAGCAACTGCTGTGTCAGATAGTTACTGAATGGGGATGGATATCGCCATCATAGCGGATCCTTACCGGGTACCCGCCAGGAACGGTAATTGGGTCACCGATGGGTCTAAAATGGCGGCGATATGGTCAGCGGGGAAATACCCAGTCCAAGAGTTGGTGTCTTCGACACACGAGGGCTTCGTCATTGCCAAAGTCAACGGAGTCTTCTGCAGTTGCTATGCACCTCCTCGATGGTCGATCGAGCAGTTCGGTCGTATGCTGGACTGTTTGACGGCTAACTTGATGGGGCGTAGGCCGGTGGTGATAGCGGGGGACTTCAACGCTTGGGCGTGGAATGGGGAAGCCGTTCCACGAATCAACGGGACAGATCCTGCTGGAATCACTGGCCATGTTGGATATGGATTTGGCCAATGTCGGTACCAAAAGTACCTACAGCTGGAACGGGGCCGAGTCGATCGACGTTACGTTCTGGAGCCCTGGCCAAACGAGTAGTTCGAACTGGAGGGTAGATGATGGCTACACTCACAGCGACCACCTGACGGTTCGCTACAGTATCGACTATACGACCAGCATTCAGCGGACGGAAGAAGGGGCGAGGCCTAGCGCTCGTATGTGGAAGACATCATACTTCGACGACGAGGTGTTTAAGAAAGCGCTCCGCCGCGAGCACAATACTCTCGGTCTGAGCGGCGAGCAGCTGGTAACAGTACTTTCGCGTGAATGCGATGCCACCATGCCTAGGAAAGTCCACCCTAGGAATGGGAGGCCACCGGCTTACTGGTGAACTCAAGCAATTGCGAACCTGCGCCGCGCCTGTCTACGGGCGCGGAGGCGGATGCAGCGAGCACTCACAGAAGAGCAGCGTGTTAAACGACGGGTGGCGTTCGTGGCTGCTAGAGCCGCTCTAAAGACTGAAATAAGACTGCGAAGACTGAGCAAAAAAGCCTGCTTCGAGGGCCTGTGTCAAAGTGCCAACGCGAATCCATGGGACGCCTATAGGGTCGTAATGGCCAAGACACGTGGGGCGATGACCCCCTACAGAGCGGTCTCCCGAGATGCTGGAGAGGATCATCGCGGGGCTTTTCCCACGTCATGACCCAAGTCCTTGGCTTCATTTTGTGGAGCCGCCAGGGACCAGGGTGGCTGACGAGGGAAGAGTAACTATGGCGGAGCTTTTTCCAGGATCGAGTACTGGTATACGACACGGAGGCGGGTCGGAAGTGCATTGACATAACCTCAGGGGTTCCGCAAGGTTCCATACTGGGTCCGGTGTTATGGAGCGTCATGTACGACGGTGTCTTGAGGTTGAAGTTCCCGGTGGACGTGGTAATCGTCAGCTTCGCTGATGATATTACGCTGATGCTCTACGGCGAATCGATCGAAGAAGTGGAGTTGACTGCAGCCCACTCGATCGCAATTGTGGAGGAGTGGATGAGTTCCAGGAAGTTAGAACTGGCTCACCACAAGACTGAGGTGGTTGTTGTTAACAACTGAAAGTCGGAGCAACAAACGGTGGTAAGGGCAGGCAATTGCGCGGTCACCTCTGAACGCTCCATCAAACTCTTGGGGGTAATGATCGACGAAAAGCTCACCTTTGGTAGCTCACCGACGATAAGCTCACCACGTCAATTACGCCTGCAAGCGTGCCTCCAAAGCTATAGTGGCATTGTCCCGGATGATGTCCAATAGCTCTGCGGTTTATGCCAGCAAGCGCAAGCTTCTGGCTAGTGTCGCTCTGTCCATACTGAGGTATGGGGAGCCAGCCTGGGGCACGGCCCTGCCTATTAACTGCTACAGAACGAAGTTAGAAAGTACGTTTAGGCTCATGTGCCTAAGAGTTGCGAGCGCATACCGTACCGTGTCGCACGATGCACTTTGCGTCATCACCGGTATGATGCCTATTGACATCGTTATCGGTGAAGACAGAGAGTGCTTCGAAATGCGCGGCACGAGAGGCATCCATAGGACTGTCAGGCTGGCCTCAATGGTCAAATGGCAGCGTGCGTGGGACAGTTCCACTAAGGGTAGATGGACACATCCCAAGTAACATTTTGAGTTTTATCTCTATTAGCAGTTTTGGAGAGTAAATTTTCAAGACTAGCAATAAAACTCAAATCTACATGACAACCTCTTGATGTCCGCTACAAGATTATGTTATGACTAAGTGGACCACTCTTGAGATCGTCTTCAAAACAAGTTTAAGGTTATTCATAAGAGTTCCATAAAACCGCTGTCAAAAAAAGGAATTTCTTTTCCGTGGAGCTTTTTGTTATTGTTTTGAAGAAAAAGGATAATCATAGAAATGGAAGAATGAAATTAAAAACAACATCACGGGCATGGATGAAAATAATATTCAATTAATGGAAATTGGATGCCCAGAATTCGTTCACGTGCTTGCAAATTTTTCTGCGCGTTCGAATTTCTGGTGAAAACAGGTAAAAAAATCTGTTCACCCGATTGAAGCGATTTGGGTAGGAAGAGTGGAATCGCCAACTTCCTACTGTTAACATCTCGTGGATAAAGGGCGGGCTCTTCTCCCCATCTATTGGGTCAATCTGGGAAACGAGGGCTAGATTATAATATTGTATGCACGAACTTTCTTCTGGAAGGAGATTCTCTATTCATCCCGTGGATTCGCATAAGTGTCTCTGCTTATGGAACCACCCCACCCATTTTTGGCCCTTCATACAGGAGTCTGATGAAATACAAACAGTAGTATAATCATGATCGAATCGTTTGTCAGATATGGCCAGTGCTATCGGCAGGTGCCTTGCTACAATAGATGGTAGTATCATCATCATCATCATCATCAAAACAGGTAAGAAAATCTGTTTTTTCAAGTGCGCCGTCGTAATACTGTGATTTACTACCAATTAATTAGTGTAGATAATAAATTGATATGCTGCCTTTTCCTCTGGTGGCATTCCGATTTGCAAGGAAACATTTCTCGTGCTTCAAATTGTGAAAATCATCTTGAAATGCAGCGATTATTAGTAATTGTCATTAATAATAATCGCTGCATTTCAAGAGATTTTGCAAAAGATTTACGCCGATATAAAATTATTTTTTCCTAACAGCATGGCTGCTACTACACTATGGGCAATTTTGACGGCCAAAATAATATGTTGCATAACTTTCAAATACAATAAGGATTTTGCTGAAAGTTGCTGCAATCGATTCCTTACGATTAGTTTTTTTTCATGATCGTTCTATATTCGCTTGATTTTTATTATTATACATGCAGCTCAGAACCGAATTTTTGAACTTACGACAATCAATCTTTCTCCTATTAGTCGCAAGTTTCATCACAGCGCATCTGGTGCGCTGTATAGCGCATCTGGCTGCAAATAATGAGCACCAGTTGCGCAATGATGCGCTATAAGTTGAACGCGAATAAAATCGGTTTTCGCGACTTCGAAATTCGATTTTCAACTGGAATCATAATATCTGTTTCATTTTCAGAAGTAGAATTTGACCAATAAACAACAAAATCTTAAATATGCGAATGCTCAGTTAGGAAAATTTAGGGTAACCGGCGGTAATGTTGGCCCTGGATGTAACATTGGCTCATCACGCAAATTAATCAATATTTCAGCGATAATACGTCGATTTGTAGGGAGATATAAACCACTGCTTCTATAGAAAAGTGTATCAAACATAAATCTGCTTCATAACTCTAGATTTATACACTTCTTAAACTATTACAAGCATTTATCTTGCGTAAAAAATCACTTTGACTCGGATTTTTAGCAGCCATGTTTCGTTGACTTATGCAGGCTGGCTGTACTAGAGTTTTTCTTTTGCCCAATAAAAGAGTTTTCTGAATGAACATACCTGCTTTCGCACATCAGATGAATGGATAACAACCACACTATGTCAGCTATCATTTTTATTTCACAATTTCCATTAGTATAGCGACATAACTAACCAAAACTTTTTTGGACAATACTGGGGGCACCCGTAGCCAAATGGTGGCATGCGCTTTCAAAACATTCTCACCAATAACCCGTACTGGAGAAAATAACCGAAAGCTGCAGATGGAATATCCGATGCTTGCGATTAGGTTGCTAAGATTTTAATCTAATCTAATCTAATCTCATCGAACTTATCGCGATTAGGTTGCTAAGATTTTTTGTTAAAACAGGTTAATCCACTCAGCGATTAAGTTTCATTCGCAAATTACATAACGCTAAACTCAACCCACACCAAGCCTCTAGTAATGCTTCATGTATGGTAGGATTGTAAAATTTATAAAGTCCTTAACGCTCAGACAAGTACCCTCTCACAACCTAAAACGTCATGTAGTTTGTGAATGGGCCCTCATGATGCTTTTCTCGAATCACGATATAATCGCTTTAATTTGCAGAACATACCAAAAATAATTGCCTACCTTACGGCCCCCAACCACGATTCAAGCATCAACCTTTCGTGGTTCGATACACCATTTTCTTCATAATTTCGCAAATTAATGATTCAATTAGTGTATGAATATTTAGTTTTATCATCTTTCGCACGAATCCTACAAACATTTTCTCATTTAATAATGGAAAGATACAATGGATCGTATGTTTCATTAGATAAACTTTCAACGTCATTTCATGTGAATAATTTCAAGTCAAATTACTTGATAAATACCTTCATCATAATTTAGATTTATTATTGCTTGCAAAAAGTATTTTGATCTGTAAAATGATACCGAAAAAGTATTCTTTCAACTCGGGAAGTTGAAACACGTGAGAGTTTTAAGAGAATTCAAAACAGCTGATCGATATAGAGAGGAGTGGAATCAAACGCACGTATCAATCATAAAACTTCAATGCAGGCAGAGTTAAAAACAAGCATCCAATAATTTTATTTATGAATAATTGTGCAATAATATCAGGTAGTTGACACAGTTATAACTGTTTATGCACAGTACAAAACAAGGAATTGCCTAGAATAAGTTTTACAATTGGCTTTCTTCAGTAGTGCGTTATGCATCATCCCCACCTAAAGCATTGTTTACGTTTTGGAAAAAAGTTTCTTGGAGAGTATCGCGAGAGCGAGAGCAACACAACTGCCATGGTTTCAACTAGCAGTAAATCTCAAAATTATGCGGCAGCCAATAATTAACGTATGCAATTTGTTTGAAGGCACAACATGAGGGCTAGAACATGTAGCCTTTTTGCAAGTGCAGTTTTTAATACAGTTTTCATTTTTTTAAACTTCTACACTTGCAAATATGGTAAATATTTGGGAAATAAATGATTCATATAATAGTATTTTCGTTAGCATGTCCTTGGTAAGCGTGCTATTGGGGGAATCTGAAACGCACTCTCACAGTCAGTGTGGTAGTATTTTACATGCAACCAATTAGAATTCACGCTCAATAAGATGATTTGATTTTCTCTATTTGTTTGCATGCTGCCTTTATTTAACGCAAGCAAAATGACTGGTACTATAAACAGCAACCCATCTTTATCTCTCGTATGTTCGAAATCAACACTCACTCGTCCCAAGTGGGCTGAAAAATTATCCACCTGATAGGGACAAGGATGCCGACATTTTGTCCATTTCTCTCGAGACTTTCGCTGGTTTAAATGAGATATTGCGGACATTCATCGTCGTTTTTTGCTATTTGGCGTCAACACCAAATGTAAGCAAGCTGGCTGGTGGAATGATTCTGGTTGGAAATGCAATATTTTAAGATTTATAACGATAAATGTGCTCAACCGTAGCATAATGGGCCAAGGTTTGAGCCGTTACCCCTATGTATTTTTTATGTTCTTTGTTTAAAATATTTGGGGAACATGGAACAGAAGCATCTGTTTTTAGTCATTCGATTGACCATAGTTCACCAAGTTCAACATAAACATTATGTTCTTGTTCAATACCATTATAAACCTAATTAAAACTACTTAGTTTTATTTAGGTTATGCGTAAGACAAGTCTTAGACCAATATATTCGGTTTTATGACAGTTTTCAAAATTGGTTTTATTAGAGTCCTCAAGACAATCATTAGGCCCCTAATAAGCTCATAAAGCATTTGACATTTGTGGTTTTATTGAACGTTTTATTATGATTTTGAAGATAGCTACAAGTCTTCCAATAAGGCTAATCTCGCGGTATTGATCAAAGCAGCGATAAAGCCGTTAAAAAACTTAAATAAATCTATGAAGTCTTGAAATTGTTACTTGGGATAGGTTGATACCGGAGATACGCAGGTTTAGAGAGGAACACGTGTTGTTCGTGTGCCCACGTTTTCGCGCAATGCTTGACCACATGCTTGCCACATGTGGTCTGGACACTACCCTTGACAACCTAGTCCGGAGGATGTGTAAAGATGAAGTTGGCTGGAACGCCGTTTTATCGGCTATCGTCCAAATCGTCTCGGAGCTACACAGAAGGTGGCGCGTGGAGTCAAAGAATGGCTAGTTCAGGCGCAAATAAGAAGTAGTCCAAGGGTTCGGAGTCGGCTTTATGGGTTATACCGGTGCCCTGTGGTCGAACTCGATCCTTTTATCGAACAAGTGGCCGCGCGAAGAACAACATGGTATCGTCGCTTTCGCGGCGTCGGTCAACTGGGCGGGTTCCGAGCCCGAGAACGGAAAGGGGTCCTCGTCAAGGCTGGGGCAGGCGTAGGCATCGCGTCGGCAAGTCCCTCTGTGTGATGGCGAATTGGCCCTATCGCAGAGAGGTCAATTTTGGGTGAACGCGGCCTCATCATTCTTAATACTAGCCGTGCAGAGGGAAGCAGGCGCGAAGTCGACTCTTCCCACCTTCCGAGGACATAGGGCGTGGTAAGGCCACCTGGAAAGCCGGCAATGCGCTGACACGATACCATGGTGTTTTTCCAAAAAAGCGAGTCACGACACGCAGCTAACCTCGAGGATGCGTTGTGCACTGGCCCCCCTTTGAAGCATTACTTTCTGGTTGTACCGGTTGTTGGTAACACACACACACACTTTTTTCTCCGGGTATAATTTGAGAGTTTTGTAAACACTCAAGCTACACATTTTTGTAGACGCGAGTATGACTGCTTATGCAGCGGCTGCTTACTTTCGAGCTATCGAACGTATTATTATTATTTATTCAGACTAAGGCCGAAGTGGCCTGTGCGGTATATAAGAGTCTTCTCCATTCGGCTCGGTCCATGGCTACACGTCGCCAACCACGCAGTCTACGGAGGGTCCGCAAGTCATCTTCCACCTGATCGATCCACCTTGCCCGCTGCGCACCTCGCCTTCTTGTGCCCGTCGGATCGTTGTCGAGAACCATTTTCACCGGGTTACTGTCCGACATTCTGGCTACGTGCCCGGCCTACCGCAGTCGTCCGATTTTCGCGGTGTGAACGATGGATGGTTCTCCCAACAGCTGATGCAACTCGTGATTCATTCGCCTCCTCCACGTACCGTCCGCCATCTGCACCCCACCATAGGTGGTACGCAGCACTTTCCTTTCGAAAACTCTAAGTGCGCGTTGGTCCTCCCCGAGCATCGTCCAGGTCTCGTGTCCGTAAAGGACTACCGGTCTAATGAGCGTTTTGTAGATTGTCAGTTTGGTACGGCGGCGAAGTCTATTCGATCGGAGCGTCTGTCGGAGTCCAAACGTACGATTTCCAGCCACTATGCGTCTCCGAATTTCTCTGCTGGTATCATTTTCGGCAGTCACCAGTGAGCCCAAGTACACAAATTCTTCTACCACCTCGATTTCGTCACCACCGATGCAAACTCGCGGTGGGTG
Organism: Armigeres subalbatus; assembly: GCF_024139115.2. Taxonomy (NCBI): domain Eukaryota; kingdom Metazoa; phylum Arthropoda; class Insecta; order Diptera; family Culicidae; genus Armigeres; species Armigeres subalbatus. Next base: position 21,129 of record NW_026942623.1, read on the forward strand.
GCTCACATTGTCTTCTCTTGAACCTCTTCCTATCATGTACTTCGTCTTCGACGTGTTGATGACTAGTCCGATCCGCTTAGCTTCCCTCTTCAGTCTGATGTAGGCTTCCTCCATCTTCTCAAAGTTACGTGCCATAATATCTATGTCGTCGGCGAAGCCAAATTGCTGGACGGACTTATTGAAAATTGTACCACTCGTGTTAATCACTGCTCTTCGTATTACCCCTTCCAAAGCGATGTTGAATAGCAGACACGAAAGACCATCACCTTGCCGTAACCCTCTGCGGGTTTCGAAGGGACTCGAGAATGCCCCTGAAACTCGAACTACGCACATCACCCGATCCATCGTCGCTTTGATCAACCGTGTCAGTTTATCCGGAAAACCGTGTTCGTGCATTAGCTGCCATAGCTGGTCCCGATCGATTGTATCATATGCGGCTTTGAAGTCGATGAATAGATGATGTGTGGGCACGTTGTATTCGCGGCATTTCTGCAGTACTTGGCGAATGGCGAAAACCTGGTCCGTGGTGGAGCGTTCGCCCATAAAACCCGCCTGGTACTGCCCCACGAACTCCCTTGCAATTGATGCTAGTCGACGGCATAAAATTTGGAAGAGTACCTTGTAGGCGGCGTTCAGCAATGTGATTGCGCGGTAGTTGCTACAATCCAGCTTATCGCCCTTTTTGTAGATGGGACACACGACACCTTCCATCCACTCCTGCGGCAAAACTTCCTCCTCCCAAATCTTGGTAATGACCCAGTGCAGCGCTCTAGCCAGTGCCTCACCACCGTGTTTAAATAGCTCTCCTGGTAGTTGGTCAACCCAAGGGGCTTTGTTGTTCTTCAGCCGGCCAATCTCCTCCTGGATTTCCTGGAGATCCGGAGCCGGTAAAATTATGTCCTGCGCGCGTTCTCCCAGGTCCATCACCATACCGCCATCTTCGTCTGCCACATCGCCATTCAGGTGTTCTTCGTAGTGCTGCCGCCACCTTTAGATCACCTCACGCTCGTTCGTAAGAAGGTTTCCGTTTATGTCCTCTCCTTACACATATCAGGCTGTGGCACGTGGCCCTTACGTGAACGGTTTATCTTCTCATAGAACTTTCGTGTGTTATTAGCGCGGTACAGTTGCTCCGTCTCTTCACGGTCTCGATCTTCCTGCTGGCGCTTTTTCCTCCGAAAAATCGAGTTTTGTCTGTTCCGCGCCTGTTTATATCGTGCCTCGTTCGCCCTCGTGCGGTGTTGCAGCAATCTCGCCCATGCTGCATTCTTCTCTTCCACTAACTGCTCACATTCACCGTCATACCAGTCGTTTCTCTGATCCGGGGCCACCGTGCCAAGTGCAGCGGTTGCGGTGCTACCAATGGCGGGTCGAATATCTCTCCAGCCATCTATCGAACGTTCGTTGCACATTAGTTACATTCTAAACCAAGGTTTCTACTCTGACTCAGTTATTTGTATCACGACGTTGGCGGTATCGCGGAGATCATTGGTATAAGACCGATGAAGACTAACCTTTGTAGCCATACATTGCTAGAAAACTGTATTGGAATGACTCAAACATTGTGCTAGCGGGGCTGAAATCTGATCAAAGGAGATTTCATCAATTTGGAAGGTTACGGAGTGGGGAAGTGGTCCAACTACTTTCGAAAGAAGTGAGTGGTTGAGATGTCCAGAGTTTCTCGATATTAAAAGAATTATCTAGTAAGATATATATTAAGTTTAAGAGAAGTAAAATTCCAAATTAATAAGATGTAATAGATCAGAGTTGCAGAACATCGGGTAAGAGAGAGTTCATTGTATTTCTGTTCCTGTTTATGTGAAGTGCTTTCATTCCAATCCGAAAAAAGCGATGCCTGATTCAGTGATTCCATTCATACCATTCGGTGTCAACGTGCATTTGATCTTGGTCAAAGGGGTTGTCTTGTAATAAGCATGGAAAATAAATCTAGGATACAGTCCTACCTACACTCTAGGAAGAAGTTTTGAGGGAAATATTTCTTATCCATCTAAATTATACATTTTTCATTATTACGTGTTACTTATTCTCCATGCTTTCTTCTTTATGCTTCTTTTATCTTTATTTTTTGCTCTTTGTTGACATTCTTTATTCTTTATTTTTTATTTTTAATGATTATTCTTACACTGAATACTCAAATCATTGATGGGATTTTTTTCTATCTCCCCAGTCTCCGTATTTCTAGTACTTCCAGTCTTTTCCCATTTCAGTGTCCTGTAGGGTAACCCATAAAAAGTATCATGACAAACAGCACTTCTTATAAACCAACCTTCTGCTGATTTTACACAAAATACCTTCATTCAAAAGACTTAGGAAACACACATTTTTATACAAACGTACAGTAAATGCATCAACATCCAGAAAAATCCCATACCGGCTAATCTTGATTGCGCCGTAAAGCAACCGAACGACCCCAAGCCATTTTGTGCCATCGATACCGTCCATAAAGGGGTCCCAAAAATGGAACCGCACTCCGCCATGTGACGATAAGTCGTTTAACAGTTGTTTTGGCGGCTCGTTTCGGCAATCGTTGACAAATCGCACTTTCCACTCCATATTCAGCGCCCGGTGCGGCCCGGCCCGGCCGATAACGTCCAGGGCAAAACATGACTCCAATAATCGTAACAGTAAAATTAAATTAAACCTCAAATTTATCATCCTTTTGTATGGGCGACACTCGGCTCGATCTGATCTGTCACAATCGTACATGGCCCCATCATATACCTCCCGATCGGCAATTATGGAAAGCTTTGCGATTGCTAATGGTGTTGGCAATGAAATTCTGTTGTTAAAATGCACGAATTCGGTTATCAATTTGTTCTTTCCGTTCTTCCCGCAGGCACCTGTCTGTGCGGAGTGGCCGTAATTGGAGCTGGAGCTAAATAGCTGGGAACGATACGGCGAGCGGGATACCGAACCTTCTTCTTTGGTGACACAGATGCGAGAATTAAGTGTCTAATTAAGATAATTTATGGCAAATGCTTGGTATGTTTTTCGTTTTTGTTTCAGTGTAGACATGATTTCAGAAGCATAGAGGCGCAGAACGATGGTTGCATCGATGCGGGAGGGAAGCGACAAACGGCAGAGAATCAAATGCATCCTGGCAAGAAAACGTGACCATTTTTCAAAGATGTGTTCACTTTGTGCTTGTCGTGCGCTAAGTTGTCATCGTCACCGGTCCCTGAAAGAAGTAATTAATCAATTAATTACCGGGGGAAATAAATGACAATCGGCAATGGGTAGAAGAAGTTGTAAACATCGTAACATTCCCGTGGAAGAGTTTTCTTAATTAGTTGGGAAGAGCAACACGAAAGATAATTTGTCAATAACCGTTCGCGTCATAATCATGTAACGATGACGATTGCTTCTTTTTCAAACATTTGAAAAGAGTTTTATACAAAGGGTCGAATCGAAGATGAAGGCTAATATTGCTAGTTTGGCTGATCATTTAGCCCCTTTAATAGAAACAATTTATATAAGGAGACTGAATTTTAATCGATCAAATTTAGAAGGATTTAAATTGCTCGTGTGCTCATAAAATTGAGATGTAAAACCAATGATTTCCTTCAATTTTCAATTTTGATGGTTTGGTGTAATAAAGGATGATTGCATTTTGCAACATGTAACTTTTGACCTATTTGAGTTATTAACGAAACATAAAATGGATGAAGAGAAATCGATCAATGCAGTTACATTTATCTTGATACTATACGCGCGAGTTATTCACACTGTACGAAAATGAATAAAACCCTCTCTCGAATAATTAACAACAACCAAATTACATCGTGACAAAGGGGATGACTTTTCCCACCAATAAATTCTAATGAAAAAGGGTTAACTGTATGGTTCGAATTATACGCCCATGCGAAATCGCAATCACAAATCTTCCCGCTTCGTTGGTCGGAAAAAGCCATAAATTCCCCACTCTAGACACCGCTCTTTCAGGCTCATTGCACTTATATTATTGAAGAGATTACCGTACTTTATGCCATCGGAAAAATGGGGATCATTTGTTACCAGCCGAGTGTGGATCAGGTGGATTACGTCGGATGGCACGGGAGCTCAAAAGTAAGCCATCAAGTCACAGCCCTTCACCCCCGCCCAAACCGTTGTTGTCGAGGGACGCTGATGTTGCAAAAGATGAAAAGTAATTTTCCACCTCACTGAAGCCGAACGATCCCGCAGCAGCACCAGGCTGCGAGTCGTTTCGATTCGGAAAATTGGGGATCAACGTTCGGTGAAAAATGAGACTTTTATTGCTGCAGAGCAGCTCTCCGGCACTGGATCTGGGTTTCACTCACGGGATGCTAAAACAGATGACAGGAAGAACACGTGGCGCTGGCGCATCATCATCGTCTTCGCTTTGCCCACCGCCGGCCGTTTCTCTACCATGTGCGAGCAAACGGTAAATAAAGTGTAGGGCTTGGTGCTGCTGCTCTCTTAAGAAAGTCATTGGAATTAATTTTTAAAGTTTGTTTGATGATTTCACAATGGGCTCGTAAAAATCTTCCCCCTTCACGAGTGCCTTCCACGGAACAAAACATGTGTTTGTACTTTGCCCACCGGGGAATTGAGCGCGTTTTTAGGTAAATGACGAGCCAACAACGAAGGAAAGGATGTCGCCCGGTCCGGAGCGGAGCATCCTGCGCCGTAAATCTCGACGAAATTTGAGTGGCAATGTTTCGGAAGTTTATAAAATTAATAATAGATGTACCCAGCGGGAGAGGCTAAGTGTTTTGGGACGGGAAGTGGCACATTTAGGAACTGAAAATTGGTGTCGTCACTTTGGTGGCAATTACCGGCCAAATGAGGTTTGTTGCGGTAAAATATGGCTGCTTAGCATTTTGTGTTCCATGCTTTTAAATAGAATACAATAATGCTGATCCAATCAAAAGTAATTAATAAGGAAAATTTGATGGTAATAACATAATTATATGCAATCGTTATTATTTATTTGAATAATCCTCAACACTGATTACCTGCAGGGTTTCGACTTTTCGTTTCAATGAGACCAAAGCAAGCGTTTTTCGGGCCAAGGGAAAATCTTGTTTCGTTGTTTATGTTGAGGATCATCTTTCAGCCATCAATCTTTTCTCTAGAATTAGCATTGGAAATGAACGAAAATCTTGCCTATTAGTTGAAAATCCTTTTTCGTTGCATTACTTTCATCTCTCACTCACTTTTCGCGAGAATTATCGCAGAACAATTACAAAATTGTATGACCGCGCCGGGATTCGAACCCAGAATAGTATCAATAATAGCTGTGGGGATGCGCTTACTTTAGCCACACCACCACGCTATCTGTATGAAAGCGTCAAGTTATTTGTTCCACATAAGCTACTACCATTTGCATTGATGATGCCACGAAAAGACTCGAATATGAAAGAAAAAGAGCAAACCAACGTTAAGCGGCAATCGAAGTGAGCGAAAAATTGTTATCACTCTCCAGGCTGTTTTTCTTTCCCGAAAAGCGATTTCTCCCCGAAAACTTTCGTGAGGGAAAATCATGTGCTCCTGAGATTGAGTGAGCATTATGAACCCTGATTACCTGACTGACTGACTAACTGATTTAAAAACAGGGAATCAATATTCAAGCAACAACATACTTTTTGTCATCAACAGAGTTTGTTTCTGACAAACGGTCCTAGCGACAAACCCTTATCAGAACCCACACACAGTATAACAAGAATCATTTGCCTTGCATGCTCTGATATTTCCGAAAATATGATGCTAATTTTGTAATCATTGTTCGATTCTCGAATATTTCCATGAAAGCAGAAACTATGATAGCATAAAACCGAAATTTGCTCAAGGAATAATGCGAAATAACGGGATGAAAAGTTAGCAACAAGATTGTCTTCTTTTTTGTTGCTGACAAAATTGTTCGGATATTTGTCATTATTATCTCCGACAAAAACAAAGCTTTGTCGTTGGTTCTCTTTTGTCGTTTGTTTCGCACGCGCATTCCAAAAAATTGATTCCCTGAATTGAAATTTAAAAAATAAAATTTTTAAATTTTTGAATTTCTTTTATTTTTAATTTTTAAAATTTTTAAATTTTAAGAAATTTAAAAATGAGAACAACGTTTAGCGATTCAAAATTGACTACAGTTGCACTTACCCGGAGGCCAGAAGAATCCTCCAACAGGAGAAAAGGGCAGAAGGGTCCTATGCCGAGATCCCGCAGAACAATCAAACCCCCGCAAGTCTACCAACTCAGCCAAAAACAGTAGCAGAAAATGTTTCTGCTCTGCTGCAAAAAATGAGAGCTATGTGCTGGAATTCCTCCGCCTTGAAATCCAAACGCTAAGGATCGAGAATGACCTTCTGAAAAGGCAACGAGACAGTAGAGTTGTTTCCCCACGGAGCCACAATTCACTCTAAACCGATTTTTCTCTGTCTACCGTTCAACCGTCAAAGTCATTGTCTAGCATTTCTCCATCTGTCGCTGCCACTAGCGGAGAATCTCCCACCGTCCTTCCCACTACCCAGGCCTCGCAAAATGAAAACGCCAAAACGCCCCGGGTCAGGACGTCTTCTATTCACCGCAACCAAAGACATCTAACAGAGACCTAACCATCTCTAAAACTACCACCTCTAATGTCAGCGTTGGCTCTAGAGCTTCCAACACTCCGAAACGGAGTCTTACGAACACCTCAGAAATACACTTCCGCCAAACATTAACCACGTCTTCAATACTTACGCAAGCACCCACCACCTTGCTGCCTCCAACATACCAAAAACAACACACACTGCTACAACCCTTGAGCCGTTGCCTAATCCAGACAGTCAGGGCGCCTTAGAACTGGATGCCATACCCCAGCCGGAACCTTTGGATCGTCCCCGGCGTTTGAGAATGCCATTGGACGATCAAATCATCCACGGTGCCCTGGGTAGTCGGGGCGCCAGTAGACCGGACGTCATGACCCCAACGGAACGACCGGGTCGACCCCGGCACTCAGTGGATGAAGACTCGCCGAGTATGAAGAACCTGTCCAGATCTCCCGGTAGTCGGGGCCCTTTCAGTGTGGACGTCTTTCCCATGCCGGAACTAAGGAACACCCCCCGGCGCCGGGAGTTAGACGAAAGATGGACGCTTTATCCCCCTGCAAGCAATCTAGTTATCACAAAGTTTTAAGACGCTGTTTTCCGGAGGACTCCGTGGGAACCAAGCGACTCCTGTCAGGTGTTATAGGGACGTTTTGTTCTTCCCCGACGGACGACGAGGGACGCAAGCCACCGAGTAGCAACAAGCTGATCAACCATCGAGAAGTTAGTACGACTGCTGTGAGTTTATCCTGCTTAGGGCACCCTAGGGCCACTATCCCTGGAAATAAGTCCCTTTGGCCGCTTCCCGGACATCCCGGGGACTCCAACCCGAGTGATAAGCCCTACTACTGCCAGCAAGCCACCAAATCCAAACCTGCTCCTTACGTCAGCCCAGTCTACGGGTCTAGAGATCACCCAGGCTCGACCACCCAAGACACTTCTGTGTACAGCAGTACCCTTCCGGATACCTCCGAGGTAGTGGTGGAGCCACGGGGGTGGTTTTGGACATAACCCCCCTTCCCCAGAGACAAAATTTTCGAACCTTCTAGAAATTAAAAAAAATGTTCAGAAACCCAACACCAAAGCCCCCCCCCCCCCCCACCCCATTTTTCTGGCTACGCCACTGCTCCGAGGATATCCACTCCGACTCCCAAAGCGCTCTCTTCTCTTCTGATCAGCGCAGCACAACTGATACATCGTCATCATCGCCCCCACCTGCGTCGGGTACGGATCTAGGAAACAATTCTGCCTCTTTTCCTACTCCTACGCTGTTGACAAACGATAGTTTGCTCACCAGCCTCCATGGATCGCTCCATTGAAGGCAAATACAAAAGGATTTGCAAGGTAGGCACAATGATCCGGCATTCCGTGGCGATAGGGATCCTCCGGAAGATCCACATTGACGTCCTTCAGTTTCGTGAAGACCTCCCAGTCGTTGGAGTCCGTCTCCGAGGCAGCATTCCTATTAGCATTGTGAATGTCTATCTCCCCTGTAGACCGCTTCCCGCCATCAAACAAAAGGTTAGTGACATCATCATTGAGACCCCGTCTCCCCTTCTTCTCTTGGGAGATGTGAATGCCCACCACCCGACCTGGGGAGGTACAAGGTCGGACCAACGTGATGTTGCCCTACTCGAAGCTTCCTGAACGATGATTTAGCCGCCTTTTTTAATGGCTATTCCCGAGTAGCACACTTGTCACATATCAGTCACTGTGACTCATATGCGACCAAATTCAGTCACATTGGAGTTGCTGCAACCAAATCGATCGGAACTGTGCTACTTGGGTTCGACCACCGCAATCGACGTGACCACCATCAGCCGACCCCTCCTTTCCATTTTAAATTGGGAGGTTGCTTCCGATCTCTATAGGAGCAACCATTTTCCAATTCAGGTCACTGCCGACGCCTCTCCTCCTATCACTTCTAAGAGGCAGTGATGGCGTTATGATGCCGCCGACTGGGAGTCCTTTGATAGCAGCATTCGATACGCGTTGGAGCACACTACCCCACTTACGCTTCCCTACTCGTCCAAGGTCGTTCTCTACGCCGCTGGTCTATCCATCCTTAAAACAAATTCTCGACCTAGACGCAAAGTCTTTCGTTGGCGGTCGGACGAAACGCGTCGAGCTGTTAAAGCCAGAAGAAAAGACCTCCGAGCGCTCAGGAGGCTTCCCCCTAGGCATCCGAGAAAGGTAAGTGCAAACAAAAACACTATGAGTGCCGAACGGTCATCCAAGACGCCAAAAAGAAGTAGTGGGAAGACTTCTTTGACTCATCATATCGACCGGAAACAGCGGACATGTGTGCAACGGACGGCACCGTCTCTCCGGCCAGAGTCTCAAGATAAATCGGCAGCCGATCCCAAACCGGAAACTCGTCAAGGTCCTCGGAGTCTCCATCGACCGAGGACTGACCTTCGTCCCTAATTTCCAAGCAGTCAAAGTTGGCTGCAAATTAAGGATCAACCTTGTTAAAACATTATCAAGACCGCATAGGTCGAACAACAGGTATCGTATCGTCCAAGCGCTGATTGATAGCAGAATGCTGTACGGACTAGAACTGACTTGTGTAGCACGTAGTGAGCTTGTCAATATACTCTCCCCAGTCTTCAACCAATACCTCCGCAAAGCTTCCGGACTTCTTCCTTCCACACCTGCTGAGGCTGTCTGCGCCGAAGCAGGTGTCCTCCCTATTCGCCATCGTGTTCAAGTGGCTATTTGCCTAAAACCCGCCGCATACGCTTCCGCCACATTTGGAAACCATAGGAACCCTCTCCTTGTTCAAGGGGATCGGATCATGCATGGCCAGCGTCAATCTCCCCCGTTGGCTCGGGTCCACTGACAAGGAGCGAGGAGCTGGCACTTATCCACAGACAACATAAACAGCTCCATTGCGAGGCACTTTAAAAGAAGGGACAACAGGGGAAAAGGGGAAGCTCTTCGAAGATCGGTCGCCGAATTGCTATACACTGAGTTTAGGGACCATGAACATCGATACACTGACGGTTCCTTTCCGAGAGAAGGGGTCGGCTTAGGCGTTACCAGGAGCAACCTAACCATCTCGGACAGCATTCCTGCATAATGCATCGTCTTCTCGGCGGAAACCGTAACTCTGTTGATTGCGGCTACAACCCCCTCCGACAAACTAGTGATAGTTCTGACTGATTGCGTTAGTGCCATCGTTGAGCTACAAAGTGACCACCCGCAACATCCATGGATCCAGGTCATCCTCGCTGGTGAACAACAATCGACAGCCTTCGCCCGGATTTCCGGGCACTGTGGTAACGTCACTGCGGACATTCTGGCCGGAGCCGGGTACCAAAGCCGGCGTTTCACAACATCGGTTCCTTTGGTTGACGTTAAAGCCTGGATCGAAAAGATCGTCAGCCAGGATTGGGAAAACCAATGGTCTGCTTCCAGAACCACGCAATTACGAAAGGTCAAGGGATCCACGGCCCCCTGGAACGACATGCCCAGTCTCAAGAACCAGCAAGTAATCTCCCGCCTCCGCACCGGCCTCACCCGAGATTCTCACATAACTTCGGCAAAAGGCCTTTTCGTTCCGCTTGTGATATCTGCGGAGTACAAATTACTCTTTATTCTTAATTCCTAATTCTCCATTCTTTATTTTTCACTCATCATTCATTATTTATTCTCCAGTTTATATTCTTCCTTTTCTTTTCTATTTCTTCCTTCTCCTGTCTTAGTTTCCAAATATTTTATATTAACATTTTCTTCTCCAAATTTTTGAATTATTTAATCAATAGATTTTTATTTTCAATTTTTATTTAATAACAAAAAAAATAAAAAAATAAATTTAAAATTTAAAAATTTAAAAGTTTAAAAATTAAAAAATTTAAAAATTTAAAAATTTAAAAGTTTAAAAATTTAAAAATTTAAAAATTTAAAAATTTAAAAATTTAAAAATTTAAAAATTTAAAGTTTTGAAATTTAAAAATCTAAAAATTTATAAATTTAAAAATTTAAAAATTTAAAGTTTTGAAATTTAAAAATTTAAAAATTTAAAAATTTAAAAATTTAAAATTTAAAAATTCAAAAATTCAAAAATTTAAAAATTTAAAAATTTAAAAATTTGAAAATTTAAAAATTTAAAAATTTAAAAACTTGAAAATTTAAAAATTTAAAAATTTAAAAATTTAAAAATTTAAAAATTTAAAAATTTAAAAATTTAAAAATTTAAAAATTTAAAAATTTAAAAATTTGAAAATTTAATTTAAAAATTTAAAAATTTAAAAATTTAAAAATTTAAAAATTTAAAAATTTAAAAATTTAAAAATTTAAAAATTTAAAAATTTAAAAATTTAAAAATTTAAAAATGTAAAAATTTAAAAATATAAAAATTTTAAAGTGGTAAAAATTCAAAAATTTTAAAATTTGAAAATTTTAAAATTTTAAAATTTTAAAATTTGAAAATTTTAAAATTTTAAAATTTTAAAATTTGAATTTTTTTTTTAATTTCTAAATCATTAAATTTTTAAATTTTTGAATTTTCAAATATTTAAATTTTTAAATTTAATTTTTAAATTTTTAAATTTTTAAATTTTTAAGTGTTTAAATTTTTAAATTTTTAAAATTTTCAAATTTTTAAATTTTTAATTTTCTAAATTAATAAATTTCTTAATTATTAAATTTTTAAATTTTCAAATTTCCAAATTTTTAAATTTTTAAATTTTTAAATTTTTTTTATTTTTATTAATTTTTTTTTTGTTATTAAGGCCGTTACAAATATTTAATTTAAATTATGTCCTACTGGTCTCCGGAAAGTCAAGGGGGAGGACAATCTTCTATATAATAAAATGGAATGGTCTATGTTCGTATCCGCATAACTCGAAAACGGCTGGATGGATAATCTTTATTCCTTCAGCAGATATGTTCGTCATCGTTTCCGACGGGTTTATATGATGTTTCATCATGCAAAAATCACGTGATCGTGAAAAACTAAAATGAAGATTCGTATGGAAATTTCGCATGGGCAGATCACAACGCGCATTTTCGCCTACTATGCAGGACAACGTCTGCCGGGTCAACCAGTAAAAAAAATTAAAAAGGGAAAAATCAATAAAACTCCACGGATTTGTTAAACAATGTTTTGAAAATCCTCAAAATTACCCGAATTTTTTTTGTTGTCCCCTCAAAATATTTTTTTGGCTATAAAAATCGAGGGGGGGGGAGACATAATTGGTTTTAAATATTTCTATCGGCCTAAATAAAAATTGAAAATAGAAATCTTTTGATTTAAAAATATAAAAATTTCAAAATTTGGAGAAGAAAATGTAAAGATAAAATATTTGGAAACTAATACAGGAGAAGGAAGAAATAGAAAAGAAAAGGAAGAATATAGACTGGAGAATAAATAATGAAGAATGAAAAATGAAGAATGATGACTGAAGACTAAGAATGAAGAAGAATTAAGCAGAGCTTCAAATATTCGAATATTTTGTATGAAGCCCATCGGCCTTCTTTGTCACTTCATTTCTAAACATATTCATATTCGGCTCTGCGCAGTCAATTTTCGGAATGAATATGGGTCAGTGAGTATTTATTTGAATTACACAAATTATCAAATTATCGTCAAACTGAACACATGTTTGATGATTTAAATAAATACACGCATAGATCTAATCCCGACGTTCAATTGAGGGGCATTTTTAGCATAAAATGTCAGTATAATCAATGCTAAATGCTTTTTTTCGCGCGCAGTTGCTCAGTGGTAATCAATTGAATGAATTTATGAAGAAGTAAACTAAGTAAGTCATTCTATGTTTTGAATAATCAAAACACGATTGTCAAAAGTCGGAACGAATATGCTTCACGAAAGTGAATATTTCATGCCCCGGTAATAAAGAATAAACAATGAACAAAGAACCATGATGAATGATGAGTGAAAAATAAAGAATGGAGAATTAGGAATTAAGAATAAAGAATAAATCGAAAGAAGTGGGCCCTCCTCAGCCGCGCGGCTACAAAGCAAGACCATGCTGAGGACGGCTGGGTTCGATTCCCGGTCCGGTCTAGGTTATTTTCGGGTTGAAAATTGTCTCGACTTCCCTGGGCATAAAAGCATCATCGTGTTAGCCTCATGCTCAGGGATTGCAGAAATCGCTCTCAATAGATAACGAACAACGATAAAAGAGAGGCAAAAACCTCTTCGAACCATAACAAACCATGAAAACAAAACTATCGCACTTGTATACAAGTTGAAAAAAAAATTATTCGGATAAGCAGCCCCCACCGATGGGGTTCGCTCATTTCATGTTGGGGACCACTTTTTTTCCGCACAGCTGTGTAAAACAAGTTGAAATGCATCATCATATCAGGTGCCCCCGCAATTGGGGCCTATTAAAAGAGATGTATCATGGTTTTTAGCCCCCCGAATCAGTTCATTATCGTAACAGCTACCGAAAAACGTCTCTTACGGTACCAATCGAGAGTGTATACAGACATCATAAGTGAGAGATTTTCTCATTCTCCTTTGAATTCCAACCCTGCTCATGATATACAAATACAAAAATGATAACTTAGCTTAGAAACCTCGCAGTTAATAACTGTGAAAGTGTTTAATGAACACTAAGCTGCGAGGCGGCAATGTCCCAGTGGGGGATGTAATACCAATGAAGAATAAGAAGAATGAAGAGTGAGAAATGTTAAATATAGAATGGAGAATGAATGATAAACTAAATAAGAGTTAAGATTATAGAATGAAGATTGGAGAATGAAGATTGAAAAATGGATCATTAATAATGAGCATTGGAGAGTGAAAAGTGAAGCTTGAAGAATAAAGATTGAAGAATGAGTAATGAAGAATGAAAAATTAAGAATGCAGAATAACGAAAGAAAAATGAAGTATGATGAAGAAAGAATAAAGAATCATGAATGAAGAATGAGAGATGAAGAATGAAGATTGAGGAATGGAGATCGATGAATGAAAAACAGAGAATGAAGAAAAAGGTGTAAAGAATGAAGAAAGAAAGAAAAAGAAGGAAACAATGGAAAACGAACAATAACAATGAATAAAGAACCAATAACAATTAAAAATTAAAATGAAAGAACGAAGTGGACCCTAGCAGCACCCACGTTCCACGTATGTTACTGTAACTCATATGTAACCGGACTCAGTCACAACCAAGTTGCTGCAATCATTTTTGTCTGACTTGTGCTGCTCGGGAAAGAAATGATGAACAAGGAGTGCAGAATCAAAAATAAAGAATGAACAATTGAAAATGAATAATTAGGAATGATTGAAGAATGAAGAATGAATAGAGTAGAATAAATAATGAAGTATGAAAAATGAACATTACATTAAAGAATGAAGTACGAATGATGAAAAATGAAGAATAAGAAATGAAGAAAGAAATAATGTATACGCACGGTTCCAATATTGACACTAAGGGTCTGTCTCAATTGGATAATTAAACTGAAATTAAACTTAAAAGTGACATTTCAATAATTATCAAATAACCCTGCTCGCAGAGCAAGATTACTTTTGACAGATATCGAATCATTTTCCATCGATGTCCTATTGGAATTGCTGGGTAGCACCAGCCATTCTTATAACAGGGTGATTTTTTAATTTTCGAACTGTCACTTTTAAGTTTAATTCTCCAAATGAGACAGACCCTAAGTCTCTTTGTTATTAATCCAGCTTCGTTAATTTACACAAAATCTGAACTCAATGAGTTTCTGACAAAGGAAAAATAGCAAATCCAAACATGGCTCGTTGGATGATTTTTATATGAGCTTTAAATTAGATACCGCATAACCAGGAATAAAAAAAACTTTCAAGTCAGTATTACCCGGCTAAATAATATAAAAACAAACAGGCCAACCGCATCAACTGCCTGCGCGGTTTGAAACTACTTATCCTGCTCCAGCAACAACAAGCTAGCGGCCCTGCCACGGACGATTGGCGATGGCAGGCAGCATGCTGGTTTTGTTGTGTAGTTATTTTATTTATTTGGTTGTTTCATTATCCGCCCACGCGGTGTTTGTCATTCGAAACTTTATTGCACTCATTTCGATCGGAGAAGCACCGTGAACGGAACCGTTCACCGTTGTTCCTGGGGCTGGATGGACGACGACGACGACGATTAACGCTCGCGAGTTCAATTCGCGCTCATCAACGGGTAGGGGTCGCTGGGGAAGGACGCATGACAAGAAAGATAATTAAAATAACAACCATCCCAATGGGGATTGGCCGGGCCGGGCGCGCGGTACATTACGGCGCTAATCGAGTTCAGTTTGCTGTTGGCATCATCAAGAAAGGAACGAGTTGATTGGAAATGGGACGAGTTAAATTAACCGAGGAATGGATACGGTGTAATGTTGAGCTCACTCTATGGTTATTGAGTCGGAGGAAAAAATCAAACTAATTATTCGTAATGTCGAAAGCAACACGCAGCAATCTCTAGAGAAAAAAAAACCTAATATTACAAATTGAAATATAGCTGTTGACATAGACATCTCATTGCGTAGTCTACGCTACGCTAAGGCATTCCAACACACGCGAGGTCTTTCAGAAACCCTCAATAACAAGTCATGCAGAAATTAAATAGATATTAACTAAATGGACAGCGGATAGATATCAGTAAAGGCACAATACCAAAGGAAAATCTTACGCAAAACACTGCGACTACAAGAGAAAGAGCCGAGTGAATAACTGACATTTACACTTATTTATCCATGTGGCACATTATAATTGGTCAACTTTGGATATCCCGAACGGTTGATCTATCCCCAGCTCGGATATTCAGAGGATAAGCCAGAAATCAGGTTCACATAGAATTCACAAGCAATATGTATTTTAGAACTTAACCTCTACTGAACTTCAGTCATTCTCCACAGAATCGATTCAAATCATCCTGGCCAATTACACCAGTTTAGCCCGAACTCCGTGTAAAGCGATTCACTAATACGAACGTCTCTGTACACTAACATATAGTGTCATTACCTATTTCTTCGACTGAGAAGCAAAAGCGACTTTCAATAAAATATGGGAACCGTTTCAACCGTTGATTCAACAACATTATTTGAAAGTAAGAAAATATCTTTTCAGGCATAATCTAATTTATTGACAATGCACTCATTGACGTCCTTATAGTCGGGTAGTTGCTTTGAAATGATTTTACAAATTCATCTGACTATAAGTGAACCTTCCAACAAATTTTTACAACCTAATCATAACATGCTCAGAAAACAATAGTTAGAAAGCAGGGTTGTGCACACGTTGTTTGATTTGTATTGATTGAAAATATCCTCCTTCGATTCTACTCTTTGCAACTGGAATTTGTTTTTTATCGCACACTTCCCTTACAGCCTACACTCACTTTCACCTCAGAATTATAAACTCCTAGCGGAATGATAATTTCCTCACGCGATCTTGTAATAAAACGCCACACAATTTTTCGGAAGACAAGACAGGGGAGGCAACAAGCAGCACACCCTTCATTGTGCTAAACCCGTACACGAAAGTTTTATTTCTTCGATGATCCTTCCCCCTCAGAACGAGTCCTCGTTCTCAACACACCACCGCACGGTTCCTTTTCCTTCAGTTTTTTTGAATGCATTGTCGTCGTCCCGTCGTCATCCGCCTGCTGTGATGCCGCATCGTATAAAAAAAATACGCAATGGGCAACGAATGGATCGAACGCACGCAGCGGGTTGGTTTTGTGTCGGTTTATTGTTTGCATGTTATCGCTTTTATCGTCGATTCTTATGGATTCGAGCCGTTGTCCGATGGTCCATTATTGCGGTTCTGCTTCCACTTGGTTTTATTACCCTTGTTTTGTTAGATTGTTTTGGTGAGTTTGTTCTAAATTACCTAAACAAGTTAAATATTTTCAGTTTTCTTATTTGGAAAACAGATTGATGTTTTCCCAGGCAGTTGTATCCGCTTTTCATTCATTCCTTACCAGCGCAGACGGAACGACTCTATGTTGAACCGCTAAGTGAAGAATCTCTTGAGAATAATCGTTCCCCGTAAGTGACGAGTAGGGACCGGCTCTTATATGCGCTACTTATCTTAATGGCTTGTAGTATAATGGGTTTTAACAACTCTCGACAGCACCAACAATAACATTAAAGTCGTTGTCGTCGTCTGCTGGTGGAATTGGAGCTTAGCTACTTGAAAAGTGTTGCCCATGGAATAGGTGCCACAGAAAACGTAATTAACGTCAATAGCATCTGCTCGACGCGTTTCGTATCCACTCGAATAAAGATGGGAATGTGTATAACTGTTTTGAAGCAGTTTGCAGTTTCTAAACAGCAATGGTTTATGGTTTTCTAGAAATGGAAACTTATGGTCTTGACTATCTTCTCCTTAATTTAAAGTTTGTTTCTGGAGTAGGCTAACCAAAAATCTGCAACCAGTCACCTTCGAGGATAACCCAAGTTGTGTGTTTTTTGGCCATGATTCTGCCGACAATCGCGTGTCGCATCTTCTCATTAATATTACATCTCCCACTGTGACATTTCCGCCTCGCAGCTTAGTGTTCATTAAGTAATTCCACAGTTGTTAGCCTCGAGGTTTATAAGCATTTTTGCAATTGTGCCAATTGTATATCAGCTTGGCTTCCGAAATCCAGCACGGTACTCTTTTGCGATTGTGCTCGTGACAAACCAGGTGGTATCCGTTTTAGTAGATATCGTGGAATGTGAAGTAACATTTTGGAACACTCAACCAGCGGATGGCAGATTTTAATACAGTTGTACTGCATTAGAACCTTGCAGAAAATGCGTAAAATTTTAGCATTTAATACAACCATTATTGATTTAAGTCCCACAATTATGTATTATTTTAATACAGTACCTGTACAAAAAAGCTTACAGTATTTTTTCAACCTTGTTGGTTTGTATATTCCAATATTTTAAACAAAAATTTGACGATATGATTTTTGGTTGTAGTAACGGTCAAATGATAACGTTCGAAATAGTTGCACTGTGAAGTAAGAGTTGTGTAAATCTGACCATCATCAGCTCTTTGTGAAGTCCATCCCTGCGATCAGAAGAAAGAGCAATCGGTGAGTTTCGGGCTGGTGACCAACGAGTTTTCACTATGGTCGGCGGATCTAGGCTACTCCGTTAGTCGATTTCCTTGAGCCATTCAGCTTATTATCGAGATAACTTCTTGTGGCAGTACCACGATTATTTGCGTTTAAAACTATCAATGTGGTACAAATAGATTAAGTTTGAATTGAACTACTCCTTGTATGGAGACCCCTCACTTTGATGGTAATTTTTCAATTCATTAGCTCAATTGTTCATTAAGTTCACTTGTTGATGATCTGCACCATAAAGTAAATGAGCTCCCGGTTTATTGCTGGCCTGAAAGTCGTTAGCCAAACAACCATGAACGAGACCGGGTGTCGACCTGGATTCAAGTATTGTTGATCCCAGCTCCAATGAAATTATATACGGGTTGTATTGCTGTTGTATGTACTGTTTATGCCGTCTTGGTGTTGATGATAAGCAATTAGCTAAGCATCGCTCTCGCCCAGTCATGTTCCAACAGTGATCCGAGTAAGGCGATACCTTCGCCGAGTGCAAGGAAAGCAATGGGTAATTTCCTGGCGCAGTAGCAAGTCACACATTTGGCGACCGTGACCGGTTTTAGGTTTTACTGCTCATTTTTGTTAGTATGAAGCGGAATAATGTTAACAAATGCTTAATAATAATGGCGCGGCCACGTTCCGAGACGTGGGTAGGACAAAAACTGAATTTTCTTAATGAATACTTTTATGGAATTCCAGCGACTCGGATTTCAAGAGATTTTCTCGGACATCCGCAGCGTTAAAAAAGTTAAGTTAAAAAAAAACCCTATGACTATTAAGACGATCATTACAGTGTTTATAGAACATTTCCAAAGTTTTAGGAATCTCCAGGAGTGATTCCTGTAAATTTTATAAAATATTGGATGGTGAATAATTAATGTTGAGCGTCTTATGGGAAAAAGTTACAAGGTTAAAAACATTAATAAAGCAAAAAAAATTATAAGGTTAAAATACTTTACTCTTCCATTTACTTCCGCTATATTCACTTTTGTATCAACAGATACGTATTTCGTTTTCTACTTGAAAACTTCTTCGAGTCGATAACAAAACACTGAAGAAGTTTCCAAGTAGAAAACGAAATACGTATCTGTTGATACAAAAGTGAATATAGCGGAAGTAAATGGAAAATTGGATGGTTTCAAGCAATTTCAATAAGTTCTATGAATTCGAACCTTTCAAAATCTTCAGCTTTTAGCTTTCAGAGTTTTTCTTTTCATATGTTTGCTACCAGACATCCGTACGTGCTACCATCATCATAAACTGCTTCTGTTATTGTTCTCTCATATCCTTGTTTAGTGTCTCAACTTTTGGATACGAGCTCGGCAGTCTAGTGATACCGCTCCTGCATTATAGACAGGTGGTCTGGCAAAGACTACATCACAAAATGTGGCATAGGCTACATCACTTTTCTAAGTGAATCATCGAACTATACTTCTCTTCATCTACCTTACCGAATAAAAAAAAATATCCTTTCAGTGGTATTGTGGAGATTAGACTGGCCCAGATTACGAATTCCACGGGGCACCCCCCAGAATTGTGTCTTTGGGTGAGAAAATCAATCTCTGAAAATTTCAGCTCAATCGCTTGTTGCATAAGCTGGCGCATTTGATTTGAAGTTTGTATGGGGATTTAAGCCAAAATGTATAGGAAAATACACCTCCGTCACTCATTCGATCTGGAAATTGGTTCTGATTGCTCGATTGACCTCAGAATTGCAAAAACGATAGTTGGTATGCTACAGAACAATTTCACAGAACATTGCATGATGATTAAATGAACTTTTATATAATTTTCGGCTGATTTATTAGGAGCTGATTTGTGTATTTTTGGGTTTTTTGATCGAAATGCATCAGCTGAAACCTATATAAAAGTTCATTTAATTTTCACACAATGTTCTGTGAAATTGTTCTGTAGCATACCAACTGCCGTTTTTGCAATTCTGAGGTCAATCGAGCAATCAGAACCAATTTCCAGATCGAATAAGTGACGGAGGTGTATTTTCCTATACATTTTGGCTTAAATCCCCATACAAACTTCAAATCAAATGCGCCAGCTTATGCAACAAGCGATTGAGCAGAAATTTTCAGAGATTGATTTTCTCACCCAAAGACACAATCCTGGGGGGTGCCCCGTGGAATTAGACAACTTTTTGTTTCCTGGGCCAGTGTAGTGGAGATGCACAGGTTTTCTCGGTCTATAGTAGCAACAATAACTACACACTAACATTCCTCGATAGCTGTCGGCAGTGAATACCTAACTTTGTTCACATGGATCGTAGCGCAATTTATGCTAGTTGTAGCCTGGGACGGGACTTGCAAAGAGGAAAAAATGTAACTTCATCTGCAACCAGCAAGCGCTGTCACGAATTGTCAGATGCAACCAGCACCTTTTTGTGTGAAAGTATTGATATCCCTCAAAAAGTATTCCGAATGATTTTGTTTTACGAGTACTTTTTCACTTTGAAAAGAATTCTAGAATAGCCGGACAGCTTAATATTGCACAGTTATGAATACGTGTTTTATTCCCGATAGGAAAATCTCTTTTAAAATAAGATTATACATAAATCCGTAAATTGCAAACACTTTTATTGCGCTCAGAAGATTCTACCCGGGATGTAGGTGAAACACTCAAGGAAACAGTTGAGAATCGATGATCAACTGTGATGAAAAGAAGAACAAGTTTCAAAACAAGGAAAAAGAAGCCGTCTTTGCAGGTCTCGTCTCAGGTTGTAGCCAGTCACGAAGAAGCAACCATCGACCAGTACAGCCAGCAAAGCCTTATTTTTGTGTGACGACCCAATCAACCCTAATTTCCTTCTGTGGGATTCTTCACAATCTGTTATGCGGAGTCAGTTTACCTTAGCACCGAGCAACACTAGAAAAGAGTGTTGCGCCCAGCAACAGGGGTTTGGTTTGAAAGTGACGTATGCTTTTTAATCAAAATACAGGACTCGGCAAGGTTCTAAAAAAAGTACCGTTATGCTCGAGAGAGAGAGAGAGAGAGAGAGAGAGAGAGAGAGAGAGAGAGAGAGAGAGAGAGAGAGAGAGAGAGAGGGAGAGAGAGCGAGGGCGAGAGAGGGAAGGAGAGAGAGAGAGAGAGAGAGAGAGAGAGAGAGAGAGAGAGAGAGAGAGAGAGAGAGAGAGAGAGAGAGAGAGAGAGAGAGAGAGAGAGAGAGAGAGAGAGAGAGAGAGAGAGAGAGAGAGAGAGAGAGAGAGAGAGAGAGAGAGAGAGAGAGAGAGAGAGAGAGAGAGAGAGAGAGAGAGAGAGAGAGAGAGAGAGAGAGAGAGAGAGAGAGAGAGAGAGAGAGAGAGAGAGAGAGAGAGAGAGAGAGAGAGAGAGAGAGAGAGAGAGAGAGAGAGAGAGAGAGAGAGAGAGAGAGAGAGAGAGAGAGAGAGAGAGAGAGAGAGAGAGAGAGAGAGAAAGAGAGAAAGAGAGAGAGAGAGAGAGAGAGAGAGAGAGAGAGAGAGAGAGAGAGAGAGAGAGAGAGAGAGAGAGAGAGGGGGGTTCTTAAATTATTGGCTTATGCGCCAGACGACACTGTCGTCTGCCAAAATCCAGTTTTGGGCTGCCCAGCTAGCGACGCTTACGCCCACCAACAGAATCCTTCTATCCGTGTCTTTCCAACTCAAACTAACTAAGTTCCCAATAATCCCAAGAATTCCAAAAAATCTATTCGCGGTTATTCGAGATATTCATTCATCCAATTTAGAGCAAGAAATTATGTAGTAGTGCCTAGAGAAAAATTTATTAGAAAACTTCTAAATAAAAAATTGTAAATAATAAAAAGTCGAAGCATTTAACATTTTAAATTTCGTTTCCGTTTTTTTTTTCAAAAAAAAGTTTAACAGGGGATTCTGTCTCCTACTAGAGCTAACTGCTCACTGACTAACCATCGGCCGTTCTTCTGGAGCAGATGGCTGGTCAACGGTACCGAACTTGTCGAGGTCACTCAGTACCTGCTTGTGACGTCACTACCCGGTCGTGTCTTCTCCACGTGAGTCTTTCTATCCCCATATACCTCGTTTCTTCCCCTACTATTTACAATCGTGATTCCCTACTCGTTTTGGTGTAGTGGTGTGTGTCAAGGTTCGCGTACTTACAGTTGGTCTTGTTGACGACGAGTCGATACCTGTTTACCCCCCCTGGGTGGTTTTGTACGTCGAAGTAATGACGACCGATGATGATAGAGCCAGGATAATTGCACAAGCACTCGTTGCAAATAGTTCACCGACTCTTCGGCATTCGATACAGTGCGCCTAGTGGGTGGCATACGGGAACACGCTAGGTTGAGAAGTGTGAGGTGGTGCGGGTGGGTGGCGATCGAAACGTCCGATGTCTATCGACGTAGTGTTGGTAGTCGCTTTTCTGGGAGGGTATCCTACGGAGGGCCTCCGATTTTGAGTACGTGAGTCGGGCTGATTACTCGGTAGTCTTTCCCCGATGGGACCTATCCACGAATGGGCAATCACAGGTAACGCGTGATGCACGTGGGCTGAGCGATTCGTACCGTTGACCAACGCTCTCTGACGGTACCTATAGTGGTACGCAACCACGAGACGATAGGTACAACCAGGGTAATCACGCCGGATACCGTCCGATGGTTAGCCTGATCGTTTTGGGCGAGGACTGATCGACTTCGCATTACCCTAACCTCACGCTTTCGGGCTCCAATCCCGCAGCGTAGGATCCCAAAATGAATTCGCCACCGGAGTGTGGCTGCACAAAATATCCAATTAATATCAATAGCACGCTTTACACTTTTATTACACCAAATTTACCTGATTTTTTTCTCGCTGCCTGCTTCACTATTTTTTTGTTTTTCTACGACTCACTTCCTTTACTCTTATTTCCCTGCAATATTTTCTTTTGTTAATTTCTCACTATTCATCAATTAATTTTTTAAACTTACTTTTGAAAACAATTTTCTTATTCACGACTCACATTTTTTTTTAATAATTCTTATTAGCAATTATCTCAAATTCTGAAAATTTATATTATGCATTAAAACTTAACTTTTTTATATTTTCTTATTTGTTCACATACTTAAACTTTTTTATATTTTCTCACTGCACAGTATATAATTCTTCAAACTAACTTTTCAGCTCGGCGGTCCAAACGGGAAAAATCGATTAGATCTTCCTGACTCGCCAAAAAACTTCTAATTCTTTTTCTTTTCTTTTTCAGATAAAATTTTAAGGGTTTCCGGATCTTGCTTGATTTTGGTTTTATCAATAAAATTTTCCGAGTCATCAAAATTTCCTGTTCATGACTTCACCCACTTGTTAATATTTGTATAGTAAACCCCCTCTCTGATACATACAAATAATCGATTCGAGCACTTTTTACCTTGCCTATTCTTACGGCGTACCTTCTCTAACGCTACCATTTGAAACAAAGGATTCTACACCAATCCTCTCGTTTCAAGGGGTAAGGTGGAAAGAGAACTTCTCATTTTTCACTTTTTGCTAATTCGGCCTAATGGCCATTCGGCCTAATGACCTTCGGCCAAATGGCCTTCGGCCTAATGACCTGACACCGTTTTGAGGATCGCAATGCACAGTGGCTAAAATCGTGTTTTGAGCGCGTTTTTTAATAGTACCTTTATTATTCAATTTAGCGTAATTGTGTCTTCGAGACATTCTACCAGTAAGTTAATGCACTTGTTTAAAGTTATTCAGCTTACTGATCCCTAAAAGTGAGTCAACTTCTTTTATTTCTTCATGGATGCTTCCCCGCCATGAGCCTCTGGGTCTGCCTCTGCTGCGATGTTCCGCTGGGTTCCAGTCTAATGCTCGTTTACAGATTTCGTTTCCGCACCTACGCAGAGTGTGGCCGATCCAGCCCCAATTCCGATCCCGTATTTCTGTTGCTATCGGCCTCTGGTGACAACGACGGTGGAGCTCGTTGTTTGAGATCCAGTTGTGAGGCCACCAGGCCCGAATTATATACCGCAGCAATTTGTTGATGAACACCTGCAGCTTTTGAGTGTTCTCCACTAATACACACCATGTTTCGCTAGCGTATAACAGCACAGATTTCACGTTACAGTTTAAAATTCGTATTTTGGTGCGTTCACTTATCTGCCTGTTTTTTCAGATATTTCTTAAACTCGCAAAGGGAGCCCTTGGTTTCTTGATCCGTGTTCCTATGTCGATCTTGGTACCGCCGACTGACGCCATTTGGCTACCAAGATATTGGAATCTTTCAACATTCTCCACTGGTTGCCCGGCTACTGTGAAACTGGAAGGGGTCACCGTGTTTACATCCAACGATTTGGTTTTGTTGACGTTGATGACTAAGCCTGCCTACCAGAATCTCGTCGATTACGATGAGGAACAGTAACGGTGATAGAATACATCTTTGCCTCACACCAGCTACAACCCGGATAGAGTCGGACAAGACCCCATTGTGCAGCACTCTACACGAGAAGGCCTCGTACTGTGCCTCGATGAGGCCGATGGTTTTTATCAGAAACCCCATTGCGTCTCAGGGCGCCCCACATATTCTCGTGATTGAGACGGTCGAAAGCTTTTTCGTAGTCAATGAATACCAAGTAAAGGGACTCTTGGAATTCGTTGACCTGTTCCAGAATGATGCAGAGCGTGACAGTATGATCCACACAGGATCGTCCGGCACGGAATCCGGCTTGCTGCTGCCGGAGAGTCACACAGATCTTCTTCTGAATCCGGGCTAAGATAATTTTGCACAGAACTTTGAGAACGGTACACAGCAACATAATGCCTCGCCAGTTATCGCATACAGTCAGGTCACCCTTTTGGGCACCTTCACTAAGATACCTTGCATCCAGTCGACCGGGAAAGTTGCGGTGTCCCAGATATTACGAAATAAACGATGCAGTAGTTGAGCGGATGTCATGGGGTCAGCTTTGAGCATCTCGGCTGATATGCGGTCGACCCCTGGGGCTTTATTCGATTTCATGCTTTGGATGGCTGTTTGAATTTCTAGCAGTGATGGAGCTTCGGTATTGACGCGTGTTATACGTCGATCCTAGGCAGATCATGCCGAAGTTGTGATGGCCTGGCTGGCACTTGAAAAAGTTGTTCGAAGCAGTGGTGGGAAAAAACCGGTTTCGCACCGGTACGGTTCAACAAAACTCAACACGTGTTCTCGGCTGCTGCACACAGTGCACACTGGGCCACGGGGCGGAGCTAGCCCGACAAAATACCTTGGAGCTTAGGAGATGCGTAATTTTGAGTTGGTGTCTTCCGAAGAATGTCGCGTTTTGAAAAAATATAAAGCTCAGTGTCGAGCATTAGTTCAAATTTTCGCCGCATATGTGGCGCTGCAATACAAACTTTTTTGTTTTACGTTTTAGAGCTTTGGTGTCTTCGGCAAAGTTGTAGAACGTAAAAAATAACTATAGTCGCCGAAGACACCTAAGCTCTATGTCGTCAAATTGCTGAGATATAATTAAAATTGTAAAATTTCAATGATTTTTATATTTCGCACTATTTTACTCAAAATTGTAAAAAATCACACGCAACAGAACTAACTGATTTACACAACTGATTATGGCTAAGCTCCATGCTTGAGTTCTTTTTACTGTAACTTGGTATAAAAGTATCATAGATTTAGGGAAGTTATTGAATTCGAAACATTATACTATCATATTAAGATAAAGGAACCGATCAGAGCAGTCCATATTTTTATCGACTAACAAAACACACAGTACAAATCATCGGATAAAGATCGATTTCAATGAGTTAATGCAATCTAAACGCATAACATTATTGACATTTTTAGTCATATATATTTGTTTACGATAAATTCAGTCCTACTACTAGGATGTTCAATTGGGTTGTTTAGCAAAGAAAAATATGAGATTTTTTATAGTCTAACATAAAAAGCATGCTTAGCTAATCTCGAACAAATTTTTATTTTGTTTGTAAAGCTTTTATTTACATTTTTATACAGCAAACAATAAGCCATTTCAATCGATAGAATGACACTAACATTCATAGAATGACAGTTGGCCCATGCAGCATAAGAACATTTTTCTAATCCCATATAAATTTAAAATGCAAATTAAAAATAGTTCCGAGGCTCAAAAAATTCTGAAAAATTGGGGTTAGGCTCAGTTTTTTATGCAGATTCAGAATATGTAAAAACATATATACCCCTAAACAACCCAATTATAATTTATGATGATAATCGATGCACGGTAACGTGTTCTGCAAATCTTTGCCACAACATATCGATTAAGAATCGTAGTAGGCAAAGCGTATGCTGTTGATCTTAGTACATATTTACTGAGGGTTATGCAGGTGAGATTTCAAAATCAAAATATTTCATCTTCATTAATTGTGGCTTACTTGTTAAACATTATAGCGAATGTTTTTTTTTGCTTTTATCCGATAATCGATATGGCTCAAGGTAAGTTATTTTAATTAGTTTATGCATATCATACTATGGGGCCCTCCTTAGCCGTGCGGTAAAACGCGCGGCTACAAAGCAAGACCATGCTGAGGGTGGCTGGGTTCGATTCCCGGTGCCGGTCTAGGCAATTTTTGGATTGGAAATTGTCTCGACTTCCCTGGGCATAAAAGAATCATCGTGTTAGCCTCATGATATACGAATGCAAAAATGGTAACCTGGCTAAGAAACCTCGCAGTTAATAACTGTGGAAGTGCTTAATGAACACTAAGCTGCGAGGCGGCTCTGTCCCAGTGTGGGGATGTAATGCCAATAAGAAGAAGAAGCATATCATACATAGCATTAGTATATCAGTATCCAGTATCACCATACGAACAATTGTCGAGAAAATAGTTTCCTCAAACGGCCAGAGATTTCTTCTTAGAATCAGTGCAACTACTATTGAAGTGAGCAAATAAAAGCATTTTCATAACTGTTTGTAGATTAGTCATTTTTTATTATTATTCCTTCAAATGTCACGTTGTCCAATGAAAGTTGAAGTCTGGGAAAAATAATAGAAGGCAACTGAAGTGTATTGTGTTTGCAAACTCGTTTTCGTGGTTAGCCATGAGTTGTTTGCTTTGACCCACTAATGTTTCAATATTCAGGTTATTATTTCTCTTTCAACTTGATGAAATATTAAAAACTCTTACATAAGCCATGAGCACTATCAACTGTGACAGACTACTAGCTTTAATATGTTACTTTTTACATTTTTCGTAAATAGTCCAAGAAAATCGAAAAAAAAGATGAAACTTTACAATTTTTACTATATCTCTGCAAATAGAAGGTATACAGCTTAGGTGTCTTCGGCAACTACGATTATTTTCCACGTTCTACAACTTTGCCGAAGACACCAAAGCTCTAAACCGTAAAACAAAAAGTTTGTTTTGCAGCGCCACCTATACGGCGAAAATTTGAACTAATGCTTGAAGCTGGGCTTCATATTTTTTCAAAACACGACACTCTTCCGAAGACACCAACTCAAAATTACGCATCCCCTAAGCTCCAAGGTATTTTGTCGGGCTAGCTCCGCTCTGTGGCCCAATGTGCAATGGTCAGAAAATCAAAAAAAATGCATCCATGAGATTGAAATTCTGCCATTTTTCGGTTCCTCCGAAACTGAACGAATCGGCATTTCGCGCATTCACAAAGGTCTCATGAATGCCCCCTAAAAACAAACATAATAAATAGCGTGCATAATTCGGACCTTTGCTTGTTCCGTTTCACCTTTTAGCGGCAGGCCAAGCACCGGTGAAAACACAAATATCCCCTTTTTGGAGAGAGCGAAAAAAAGAGGCGAAACGGGAAAAGGACCCTCCAACCAAATACAAACGAGCAGTCGCGGGCCCGGCCCGGCCACCAACTGAAAGGGGGAGGGGAAAATATATTGTCTTTTAAAATGTCATAAATTTTGTGCGGTGGCGGAACATTGCGTTTGTTCTTTCCATTCTCGGGTGGATCGGTTTTTGTTCCTGGGAAGATTGAAACAATTCCGTTTGTTTGTTTTTTAGTCCTCATCTAGGTATGCTTTGCAAACATGTGACATTTTCCTCCGGCTGACGCAGCTTTGTTGCAGCTCCTCGAATGCATCACAGTTGGCCGGAGTGAAACGCATACGACGAGGGAATGTGAATAAAAACAAAGATGGATCCATGCGATAAAGGGAAGAAACGGAGAAAATGTCCTTTTTCATTCCATGTAAGAAATAGAAACCACGCAGCATGTGCAGATTGAAACAAACCGAACGTTGCAAACATCTGACATTGATCTACAGGTGGTGATATTTCTTTTTGTCCAGCGATGGATTTCATTGAGTTAAAACGTAAGAATCGTTATCTCGCTCGGCTCATCCTTTTAAGTGAATGCATCAAACTCGCGACTGTGTCTCGCACAATGTGCTTCGTATTTCGGCACGAATGGGCAAATTGAAACTCGAAATCTTATCAGCGCGCGCATAATTCTTGTTCGTGATGCATTTTTAATATAAATTACCGCATGGAAGTGATAAAGCGTGCATGCAGAGCGCAACGGACAATGTAAAATGAAGTGCTGTATTTAAATCATCCATGGCATTTAAGGAGAGTCGGGACTAAGCTGGGTTGTGTTCAAGCTCTGGATTTCTTCGGCGGATGAAGGTCGTCCTCGTTCCTTGTGCGTTATCATGGTATCTTTTAGAAGCTTTGCAGCAGAATAGATATTTTAAGGTCGTCCTAAATGCGCCGATAATGAACGACGTGATGACTTTCATAATTACTGATCGTTCGATAAAGATCAAATGCTCAGGCGCCACCATGCAAATAGCCCAGCCAAATTGAAACATTCTAACCACGACCAAGATCCATCTTTCCTCATATATGATTATGTGTGCGATCGACCACCTGTAGAAGAAACTTAAAACCTTCAAAACAGAACGCACCTTGTCCTTCCTTTTACGACGGTGCACAAACGATGCACACAAAATTTTGAGCTTCTTCAACTAATGAGCGATGATTAATTGATAGAAAAGTTGATGAAGAAGGCAGACTGTGAACCATCTATTAATCATCTGAAACAGAAGCCTGCCCTTCGGTTCATGCCTTTCGAATCTTTCATTACGGAATGATCCAACGATTGAACACCGCAGACGCATGTCAACGGCCGAAGTGGCACTCAAGCGCAGACCATGGCGATGGCAGCACCCGATATCCTGCGTTCACTCGAATGAATAATTCCCAGGTGATTTAGATAACCCGCAACACGGAATGACCATTTAAAACTGTTCGGGTTATCGCAATCCAGTTCCTTCCTTGCACTTGAAGGATCGATGCACTCTGCCCGGTCAGACTGCGGGCGCGCAAACTTCCTAGACTCTTTTTTATCCGGCTTGCTCGACCGAAAGTCCGAGACTAAATTTATTACTTATAGTATAATTAATGCGATTAAGTGCAGCACCAAACAAGAGTATCCCAATTTTTGCACCAGCCGGAACAAATGCATTTTGGATGTTATTCCTGTGGTCAAGACGGGGCCAGACCCAGACGACGATGTGGATGCACTTTATTCGCTGATAGCATGCGAAGCGCTTTTAATCAAATTTATTCAGCTTTTTTTCTGCCTTCTGCTGGCGGCTTTTAAATGTCTCCGCATCAGAACAAAGTAAGCAGAAAAAGGAAGGGTAACCAGTCAGTAGGGTGATTAATTAGACCGGAGATAACAACCTACGGTCGGCAATTAAGGCATTTGCGATTATGGATGGTACTTTGTCGTTAATTAATTTGGCTCAAGTGAATTTCGGTTGCGGTTTTCTTCTTCAATGGCTAAGACATTGCAAAGCAATGGTTTAGCACAACGTAAGCTGTTCTATAGTTTTCTATAAAAATATATTTTTCCTATGTTGGTTCAGAACAAATAAGTTACAAAACGCTGAATTGGCAAAAGATCAAAAAGGGTCTAACATTGCTCACTGTCCTCAACGCCGTCTTTCTGCTTTTAGCTACTGAAATGGGATCGTACCAGTGCGTTTGTTTAGCCTAAAAAGTCCAGTTTGATACCTGGATACCTGGTTGGCTACAGCGTCGATACACCTATGCCAGTCGCATTGTAGAGCTCGATAATCGTCGGTCTTGGGCGATGTTCCTCAAGTTTCTCCGAACGTTTCTCCGAATTCCATCGAAAAGGATCAAATCCATATTCAGGGTTCGGCAAAAAATAATTCTAAAAAAATCCCGTCGCTTTACAACGGAATTTGCGAATTGACCATTTTTACGGATGTTCTGGATCTTCCAGGGGCCACCTAGTGGACGCAATGGTCCGTATATGGGTCAAAGTATCAAATCCATACTCAGGGTTCGGCAGAAAATAATTATAAAAAAAGTCCCGTCGCTTTACGATGGTATTTACGAATTGACCATTTATACGGATGTTCCGAATATTCCAGTGGTCACCCAGTGGACACAATGGTCCGTATGTGGGTCAAAGCTTCATTTAGGATTCGGCAGAAATTAATTCTAAAAAAATCGCGTCGCTTTACGACGGAATTTGCGAATTGAACATTTTTACAAATGTTCCGGATCTTCCAGGAGACCACCCAGTGGACACAATTGACAGCTTTCCGCATGTGAGTCAAAGCATCAATTCCATACTCAGGGTTCGGCAGAAAATAATTCTAAAAAATCTCGTCGCTTTACGACGGAATATACGAATTGACCATTTCTGCGGATGTTCCGGATCTTCCAGAAGATTTTTACGGATGTTCCGGATCTTCCAGGGGCCACCCAGTGGACATAATGGTCCGTATGTGGCTCAAAGCATTAGTTCCATACTCTGGGTTCGGCAGAAAATAATTCTAAAAAAAGTTCCTTCGCTTTGCAATGGAATTTACGAATTGACCATTTTTACGGATGTTCCGGATCTTCCAGATGACCACCCAGTGGACACAATGGTCCGTCTGTGGGTCAAAGCATCAAATCCATACTCAGGGTTCGGCAGAAATAATTTAAAAAAAAAAACGCGTCGCTTTACGACGGAATTTACGAATTGACCATTTCTACGGATGTTCCGGATCTTCCAGATGACCACCCTGTGGACACCGGTACCTGTGGTACCCCGGGTTAACGTCCATGCTTCCTGTCTATAAATGGCCACTGGTAGAATCAGATTTTTCTATGAAGCAAATTTCGTCTCCGTCTGCATGTTGCGAGACCTAAACTGGTTACGTAATCCGTAGAAGGTCCTATTCGCAGCAGCAATACGTCTTTGTCACAAGCGTTCCAAGGTAAACAAATTCTTCAAAACAACTTCAAACACATCTTCATCAAGCACTACCTCTGCACAAATACCACTAGGTTTTCTGTTCCTTTTTGGATCACCCAAATGAAACCGGGTTGTTAGCCCGGTAGCTTCCAGGTGATCAGCAAGCTGTTGAACAACTATCCCAAAGCTAATGAAGCCTGCCAACAGATCCGCCTTCGGTGGCGCTGCGTTGCGAACTTTCGACAACAGCATATTGAGAAGTCGCTCTGGCCTGCCGTACAACATGCGCAGTGTCTGGATGATCTTGGGGACCGATTTCGGTAGAAGCAACCTGCTCCAGACCGTTTCCAGCGCCTCTCATTTCAGGCACGAATAGCCGACCAAATCCCAATTCGTAAAAAAGGAGTTAAAAGAAGCTGTCGGTGATGTCAAAGTGGGGAGCTTAAAAAGCGGCACAAGAAAGATTGCGGAATTGGTGCATTCGATGCTGGGATAAAAACCTCGAAAAGAAAAAAGTCGCGAAACGAAAATCCCGGAAGCGGATGCAGCGATTGCGAATATCAACGATCCGAGAGGAGCCTACCGCAAACACTCGACGACGACAGTTGCTCAGAAACTCGCACCAAAGTCGGTTGGTGATCCATCAACTCTGCCGGAGAGTTTTCTAATCTCGGAAGAAGGAAGTTCCATCAAGGGCGAAGAGATCTCTTTGGAGGAAGAAGAGGAGGAGGAAAGCTCAAATTTTGAAGAAGAGAGAGGCCGGGATAAGTCACGTAGGAAGCAAGGAGCCATGCGTGGTCTAGAAAATGGGCAGCGCAAACCAACGAAGGAGCAGTTGTCCGCTCGGCAGTTCCTGTCCAGGAAGTTGAAGACATTTTCCGGCAAGTTAGAAGAGTGGTCGATGTTCGTCAGTAGCTATGAAACGTCGACGAAGGCGTGCGGATTTTCCGACGTAGAGAATTTAGCACAGCTCACGAATGCCGGAAAAGAGAGGCGCTGGAAGCGGTCAGGAGCGGTCAGCGATCGTTATCGAACTGCCTATCGAATATAGTAAAAGATGCTAGCGAAGTTGCTGCGTATGTAGAAGGGTCGGAGATAGGGAAATCAAGAAGCCGAGCGAACGACGGCTACGTGCACTCGCATGACGTGGCGGAGAATAGGAGTTCGAGCCCACCCTTGAGAGAAAGGAAGCCCTGCAGGATTTGTGGCAGAGTGGATCACCGGATACGGAACTGTGATAGATTTCGAAGACTTCAACACGGGGAACGATGGGAAGCTGTGCGCAGCTGGAAGCTATGCAATCTTTGTTTAAACGTGCACGTAACTGCCGGCTGCAAACTAAAGTTCCGTTGCAACATCAAAGGCTGTAAGGAGTGACACAACCCACTGCTTCATTTCGTCAGGCCAGCCGAATGACTGAATTGCAACGTCCACGCAGTTCATCTATGATGCCCGTTATCTTGTACTGCAGAAAACATTCGGTGAACATTATTGCGTTTCTGGATGATGGATCATCGTACACACAAGTCGAAAAGTGAAGTCCGAGCTGTGACACAATCACTACGAGTGACGTGGATCGGCGGAGTTTCTGGGGTTGAAAAGGATTCGCAGTGCGTTAGTCTGTTCATCTCCGCGAAAGGATTTACTAACGTTTTCTAGTCCGGCAGTTGCATCGCCTTGCCCCTGGGAATAAAAGAAGATAGAAGAGCCCAGAAGATTTTGAAGAAGACTACTAGGAGAATCGGACGACAATATCGAATTTCCCCACAGCTACGGCCAAGTGACTGGCGTGTCTAGAGAAACGCCTGAGGAAGGATCCCGAGCCAGTATGCCAGAGTTCGCATCATGATCGCTAATCTTTTCGTCAAAGGCTACGCGCACGAATCTGATAGCATTGGATTGCAGCAAGGTGTGGTATTTTTCATTTAACATCATCTACAATCCGAGAAAAAAAGAAGTATCGACTGGTGTGGGACGCCAGAGCGGAATTAAGAGGAGTGTCGCCCAACTCAAAGTTTCTGAAGGGTTTGAATATCCTGACTACTCTGCCGGCAGTGATCTGTAAGTTTCAGGAGCGAGCAGTCGACTGCTAAGCAGATGTGAGAGAGATGTACCATCAGCTGCAGATTAGAGAAGAAGATAAGCGATCACAAAGATTCCTATTCCGGAACGATACGTCATAGAAGCCAACTGTGTATGTGATGGACGTGGCGACCTATCGTAGAAAATCGTAGAAAACCCCTACGTCGATGACTAATTTGATAGCGCGAGCATCGAGGAAGCAGTGAAGTGGACGATAAAGGTACAATGCGTCCACCCCAGAGGCGGTTTTAAGGTGGGTCTCTAGCCCCAAAGATTTCCGGTAGTCCGAGCTAGTTCTGGGGATCGTGTGAAGCTTTGCGAGCGATGTTCTTTCCGGGGGTCGGAGGTGCAGTTGTCAACGGAAAGAACGCTGCTGAGCAGTTTGGACAGCAATTCGTATCCATCTTCAACGGGAAGTCACTTATGCAGCATTTGAGATGTAGCGGATGTGAGCGGGTTCAGCAGATCGGTGTAGGCCAATGAGAAAAGTAGTGAAGAGAGAAAAAGAGAGAGAGAGAGAGAGAGAGAGAGAGAGAGAGAGAGAGAGAGAGAGAGGAGAGAATTTTCAAAAAATTCAAACTAGACATTTTCGGTTTAATTTTTAAATCGTAAAAAATTGAAGCCCAAATAACGAATTAGCCTCACCAGTGGCGTTTTATTTCTTGAACCCGTAGGGGAACTGGGGGTAGGACGCCCACGTTAAGGAAAATGCCATTTTTATCAATGAAAACCACCATTTCAGCCAGTTTTCATTAGCGCATACTAAAGAACAGCATATCTGCGACTGACTACCGATGACAGATATCTAATTGTACATTTTATTGCACAGAAATTTGATTTTTAAAAAGCACCCGAAAAATATTGATTTTGAAACCATGCGGGTGATATGCGCCAGTGGATGGGTTAAAACGCGCATGTGTTTATCGTACTGATTTTCATTTTAATTGCCTACATTAAGGCAATTAACCGAATGTTTCAGCTGTTTCGGTCATACAGAAATGAGCATGGGCGTACTGCCCCACACCGACCTCAGAAGTTTGAAGGCCCATCAAATCGTTTTAAGACCAATTTTGACGACGATTTCGTGTGGAACATAAAGAACACGAGTAAGCAGCATGGCTCATGGCTCAATTTTCAATTTACCAATGAATAACAGCGATAGAAAGACTAAATTTCACCGAGCTAGAATTGCATCAAAACACGCAAAAATCATTTTTTCGAGTTTTTCATGTGTAACTAGAGAAAAATCATGAAATATATGTATCCAATGGCAATATTTTTCATTGATTCATCGTATAGACTATTTAAAATAATCTCAATGGGGATATTTAACCTTATTCAGGGGTGGCGCGTTTTAACCCCTATGGGCGTTTACCCCCACTTCCCCTACCCGGCCCGGACCGGGAAAGTCAACATGACTTTAAAAGAATGCAAAGTCTACGGACGTAAAAAGAAAAATAACAACAAGTCTTATATGATAGATTTTCAAATAAGAATGTAAAGGTCGATAAAGCAGATCGCGATTTGTAATATCCACGGAGTGTAAATAGAAATAGGTTGGACATATGCCCTGCGATGCCGGTCCAGTTATGTGGGCGTGTGTGCGCAAAAGAAAAGCAGCACCCAAACCAGAAAGAAGAAGAAGAAGTAGTGCTTCCGAGTTTCTGCGGATCGAGCAGCAGCTGGAGGCGGCTGTTTGGATGCAGCTGTCTCCTCCGGACACGACAATGGCAAAGTCGGTACTTTGTGATTAGTGGTGCTCCCGAAATTACAAGCTCAGTCACGGTAAAGCGTGGAAAAAATTAAAATCGGAAGAGGTGCACGGAAAAAGAAAAATTTTGAAAGTTTTCGGTCGAGAAATTAGTGACACTGAAAAAAATGTTTTCAAAAATAGCTTTTGATTGCATAGCATAGCATAGCATAGCATAGCATATGTGATTGTACAAATCGTGGGTGGCTATACAATGCTCAATTCAAGCTCCATCCGGAATAAGGGCGAATGTCGCAAGAGAAGACTCTCCCCGTCGACCCCCCTCCCTTAAACAAAAGTGACAAGCAGCAGATCTCTCTGGGGTTTATCACTTCAGAACGAAAGAAAACAATGCGAACTTGCATTCTGAGGTGATAAACTGCAAAGAAACTCCCTGCCTGTCACTTTCATTCAAATGAGGGGAAGTCGACGAAGAGAACCCTCTCCCGCGACACCCGCCCCCTACCAGACAGAGCTTGAATTGAGCAATCTACTGTATATTGTCGCAAATTGGTACTTGGGATTAGTACCTTTTCCTATACAGTAGCAGTTGTATACCTGGCCACGTCCTTACAATCACGGAAGGAAGGGAAGGAATGTCAGTTCAACATCTACTAGTGAAGATGCAGGGAACCCATACTACCTTCATAGATGTCTCGGGAAGGAAAATTTGTGTTAGTGGGAAAGGTGAATAATAGGGAGCTCTATTCGACAATATAGAGCGTTTGTCAATAACAGTATATGCTGTAAAAGTAATAAAATATATTCATCAATTTACTTACGAACCGTCCTAAGGGAAAAACAAAACAAAACACAAAATTTCGGCAAATCGCGCGATCGTTCTGCCGTCCGAAACAAGAGCCAACACGCACAACATGAAAGCTTTTGATTGCAGTACTCAAATTAATTCATGAAAAAAATGTTACTTAGGTCCTTTTGAAAAGTTAAGCGAGAAATCTCTAGAAACCTATTAGGGTAAACAATCATTCCCAATCACGGATCAAGAAAGCAAGGGCTGCCTTTGCGAGTTTAAGAAATATCTGGAAAAAAAGGCTGATAAGTGAACGCAGTAAAATACGAATTTTCAACTCTAACGTGAAATCTGTGCTGTTATACGCTAGCGAAACATGGTGTGTATCAGTGGAGAACACTCAACGGCTGCAGGTGTTCATTAACAGATGCCTGCGGTATATAATTCGGGCCTGGTGGCCTCACAACTGGATCTCAAACAATGAGCTCCATCGTCGTTGTCACCAGAGGCCGATAGCAACAGAAATTCGGGATCGGAAGTGGGGCTGGGTCGGCCACACTCTACGTAGGGGCGGAAACGAAATCTGTAAACAAGCATTAGACTGGAACCCAGCGGGACATCGCAGCAGAGGCAGACCCAGAGGCTCATGGCGGCGAAGCCTCAATAAAGAAATAAAAGAAGTCGACCAAAATCTAACATGGCAACAGGTTAAAGCGATAGCCGGGCAACGCTCAGGATGGAGATCTTTCTAGTCGGCCCTTTGCACCACCGGAGGTGTACAGGATCCGTAAGTAAGTAAGTAAATCATTCCCCCGAGAGGGTATATTTGATGATGAAAACAATCATTCCCCCGAGAGGGTATCCCTGATAGGGTCAACAATCATTCCCCAATCAACATGTAAGCAAAGAGTCGCGTGGAATATTTCTATATTTTTTCCGATTTAGATTCAAGATTGATGTTCTAGTGCCTGGTAGCTCTTCTTCTTCTTCTTCTTATTGGCATTACATCCCCACACTGGGATAGAGCCGCCTCGCAGCTTAGTGTTCATTAAGCACTTCCACAGTTATTAACTGCGAGGTTTCTAAGCCAGGTTACCATTTTTGCATTCGTATATCATGAGGCTAACAACGATGATACTTTTATGCCCAGGGAAGTCGAGACAATTTCCAATCCGAAAATTACCTAGACCGGCACCGGGAATCGAACCCAGCCACCCTCAGCATGGTCTTGCTTTGTAGCCGCGCGTCTTACCGCACGGCTAAGGAGGGCCCCTGCCTGGTAGCTCTATCCATGGTTGCATTCCGAGATCAGTAGATGATTTGAGATCAGTGTTAGAAAATGTAAACAAAGAGTTGTAACAAATAAGGAAAGAGTTGAGTAGAATGTTGTTGTTGACTTTTGTCTGATTTTGATGTCTGATGTTTTGGAGCCTGGTAAGCTCTATCCATTACTCCATTCCGAGATCAGTGGTTGAATTGAGTTCAGCTTTAGAAAACGTAAACAAAGAGTCAACAAAGATTTGCGTTGAATATTGGTAATGATTTTTTTTGATTTCGTTACTAGATTGATGTTCTTAGGTATTATATAGTAGAGTAAAATAATAATAATAATATTATTATAGAGTAGAGCAGGAGGAAAATGCAAGGATTGAGATGGATATAATCAAATATATAGATTGAATTGGATAAGAGAGCATATACGTTAGTCATGAGTACCAGATGCGAGAGTGACAACTGAACAAAATCAGATTTCAGTTTTGTGATGTATTTCGCGGGAAGTAGTAGTGCTTCCGAGCTGCTGCGAATCGAGTAGCAGCTAGAGACAACTGATTCGAATGCAGCCATCTCCTCATGTTGGCCGTGCCAACTGGAGGGAGCGTCTTCCGAAAAAATGAACTACTGATG
This sequence comes from Armigeres subalbatus, assembly GCF_024139115.2. NCBI lineage: Eukaryota > Metazoa > Arthropoda > Insecta > Diptera > Culicidae > Armigeres > Armigeres subalbatus. The sequence goes on from NW_026942623.1 coordinate 58,416, forward strand.
ATTTACAGTTAGTTAAAATTTCCTGTGTGTATTAATAGAAATTATTAGAGTTTCATATAAGTTCACGCTTTAGTATCACTCTTACGTTTAGTGCCTCCTATACTCGTTTCACTGCAGTAACCTACGCGGTACTCCTTTCAAATAGGGGTTGGTTTCTAAACGAATGTTACAGCAAATTTAGTTCTCTTCGGTCTTCGATTTAGAAGAAATTCGCTTTAAATGTATACTGCTTACCTTAGAATAATAAATTTTTATAAATGCAATCTTAGGAGACTGTATGAATAACGGCCTGGAATGTGCAATCTGCTGGGAGAGTTTACATTTAGATTTCAGTGAGTTAGCACAACCATTGATTCTATTTACCACTCTACACTTGCGAGGAACAAACTGTTAAACCTTCTAACTACTAATCAAACTAATAAAGATAATTATGATAGGGCCAAATTTCTATTTTTCAGGATAATTCATACGATTCAGCATTCACGCTTCTTTGTTTCCACTACAATTCGAGGTGCAAAGGTAATCTCTATATGTCATTCCATCCGCATGACGTGGACGTCATCGTATATCGAATGAGTCGACGTTAATACAGCACGGTGTTCATATGGTCCGGTAGGCGGATCAGATCGTTTGGCTCCGCTTACTCCACATCGCGCCGTACATCCATTACCGCCAGCTTTACAGTCGGTCGCTCGTAGATACCATGAACAGTTTGAACGGTTGCCTTGCGAGTTTGTCCTCCACTAGTTACCACTCCGATTACCCGTCCCTTGGGCCAACAGTTTCTGGGATGCTCATGATCCACGATGACAACGATGTCACCCACCTCAAGAGGTTTCGCCTTCTTGTGCCATTTCGTACGCCGTGTTATGTCGGGCAGGTAGTCCCGAATCCAGCGCTTCCAGAAGAGATTCGCCAACCATTGGGATGTCGGATGTCCTCGTCGCAATGCCGCGTTGTCCGCGTTCACGAAAGTTAACGGTTTTGAACCATCCGAAGAGCCCAAAAGAAAGTGGTTGGGCGTTAGGGCTGGTGCTGCTTCGTCGTCGATTGGCACGTGAGTAAGAGGGCGCGTGTTAAGTACACCTTCTACTTCTGTTAGGGCATTCCTCAGTTCCTCGTCAGTTGGTCGCCGTGCGTGCAAGACTTCGGCCAGGTTCCGTTTAACCGACTGTACGAGGCGCTCCCAACTTCCTCCCATGTGGGGCGACGCTGGTGGGTTGAACTGCCACGATGTAGACGACGTAATGAACTCCCGCATCAGCTGATTTTGGTCAATCTTCTGGTAGAGCTCCTGCAATGTTCGGTTGGTCCCTACAAAGTTTGTGCCCCTATCGCTATAGAAACTAACGGGCGTACCTCTTCGTGCGATGAAGTTCCTCAACGCCATTATACAGGAACTTGTCGTTAAGGAATGAGCTACCTCGATGTGGACGGCCCTTATTGTCAAACATGTCAGTAGAACCCCCCACCTTTTCTCGACCCTTCGACCCACAATTACCTCTATTGGACCAAAATAATCGACCCCCACATGTGCGAACGGCCTCGTGTGTGCGGATAGTCTGGCCACTGGAAGATCGGCCATCTCCGGCGGTTGAGGGACAGCGTCGCGATTTTTGCACCACTGACAGTTTCTACGGATCGTGGCAAGTGTTTGTCTCAAGCGAAAAATGCTATATTTTTGGCGAACCTCGTTAACTGCGATGTCGTAGTTGCGGTGGAGGTACTTTTCGTGATAGTGTGCCAAGAGTAGCGATGTTACTGGATGCTTAGGTGGTAGAATAACAGGATTCTTCGCGTCGCTGTGAAGATACGCACACACGCCAGTTCTACCCTTCATCCGCAATACTCCTGAGTCGTCCGCGAATGGGCTCAGCTTGTAGAGCGGACTTGCCTTTGGAATTTGTTTCCCGTTTGTTCTTTAGCCACCAATACTGCAATCTCGTCATGGTATGTGTCACGTTGGGCTTGCCGATAATGGTGTGCTTCCGCACTGCGAAGCTCTTCCGCATAAGTGGTCCAGAAATTAAGGGAACTTTCCTACAGCTTCGTTGAATGTTCGTGCAGAAACGAAGCACGTATCCGGTCACTATCAATAGTCGTCGCCAACTTGAAAACCTGCTGACATCGATTACCGATTCGGAAGCACTGATGTGGAACAATACGCTGGGTCTCATCTCTTCCTCGGTAGAGATCTTTACTGGAAGGCTGGGCCACTTCTCTGTTGCTTGCATCAAAAACTCTGGACCCTTGAACCACCTGCTCTCCGACGATAGATCAGGTCGATCTCGCCATCTGGTCCCATCATCAGCGACATTAGATCGAGTCGGAACCCATCTCCAATCGTGGATGTCTGTCGATTCCAATATTTCGCTGATTCTTGATCCGACGAAAGCACTGTATCGCTTGTGGTCGGCACGCAGCCAACAGAGCACATTTCGAGAGTCTGTCCAAAATGTACGCTTACAGATGTTCATCGTTAGGCTTCGTGTTACATTGGTAGCCAATCGACACCCCAGAACTGCGGCTTGCAGCTCTAACCGTGGGATTGAGGTGTATTTCATCGGTGCTACTCGAGTCTTAGCCGCAACCAGAGAACATTCCAGCTGGTCACCTTTCGTAAATCGCAGAAACACAACGGCTGACATAGCACTTTCGCTGGCATCAATGAAGACGTGCATATCTACTGCAGCCTCTTCTATCGACAATATAACTTGCCGGTAACACCTTGGGATCCGTAGTTTCTCCAATTCCGGGAGAAGACGAATCCACGTACGCCACCTCTCGAACAGATTTTCAGGGATAGTTTCATCCCAATCAATCCCAGTACGCCACACCTCCTGAAGCAGGATTTTCAGTAGAACCAAATAGTGATCAATCAGCCCTACAGGATCGTAGATGGTCATCAGTGTCCTAAGGATCTCCCGTTTGGTGGGACAACGACTTCCATCGAGAAGCGCTGAATCAAATCTCGTCCATCCGATCTTGTACTTGAACACATCATCCTGCGTATCCCACCACATACCGAGGATTTTCTGGCTCGCTAACTCGGAAGTTATATTCAAATCCTTTTCTGTTGACTGCTCTGCATTCATTTTTGACAGCACCAGCGATGAGTTGGAGACCCAGTTGCGGATTTCAAATCCACCCTGCATGTGGATATAACGTACCGATTGGGATAGCTCGACGATTTCTTCCTCCGTTTCGGCGCTCAAAACCATGTCGTCCACATAGTGTCGTTTCTTGATCACCGCTACTGCTTCCGGATATTCGTCTACGTATCTGTCTGCGTTGCTGTTCTTCACGAACTGGGCTATAGCAGGAGAACAGCTCGCCCCAAAGGTCATTACCTGCATGACATAAGTCCTAGGTTCACCATGTTCCACGATACTGCGCCACAGAAACCGCTGACAGTGCTGATCTTCCGGAACTATCCGTACCTGGTGGAACATCTCCCGGATGTCAGCACACACGCCTACTCGATGCTCACGAAACTGATACAGAATTCCAACTAACGACGTCAACTGGTCGGGACCAGTAAGGAGTGCCGAATTCAGTGATGTTCCGTAAGCTGTGGCGGCGGCATCCCAAACGATACGTACCTTTCCAGGTTTATTCGGGTTGTATACCGGGAAAATCGGTAGATACCACACTCGCTCACGCTTCTCCGACAGTTCTTTTGGCGTTAGTTCGCGAATGTAGTTTTCGAAATGTATTCCGCGATTTTCTCGTTCAAAACGTTCGCCAGTTCCGTATCCTTCGCCATGCGTTTCTCCAGGCATTTCCACCGACGGATTGCGACTGCCTTGTTATCCGGTAGCCGAATTCTATCAGAGCGCCATAAAGGCCAGTTTCGTACCGCTCTCCATTGAAGTGTGTCCGAGATTCCATCAAAAACATTGCTCGCTCGTCATCCTTAGATAGTCGTTCAAGCTGGTTGGGCTTGACTACCAGACTGTCGATAGCAAAGTAGTCTTTGACCGTCTGGTTTAAGTGCGTCATGCTTTCTTCGCTACACGTACAAATGTGATAGGTGTGACTAGTACTCGAGGAATTTTTCGTTGCCCAGCCACCGTACACCGACCATCCGAGATTGGTTTTTACAGCAATTGGGTCGCCAATCTTGCCCTCACGACTTTTCCGCACCAGCATAACATTAGCGTGCCTCAATCCAATCAGTATCCGTGGACGAACGTTCGTGTATGATTCCACAGGAAGTCCCTGCAGGTATCGATGCTGTTTAGTGAGTTGAGTCATATCCAAAGACTGGAAGGGTAATTGCAGCTCTTCCACCGTTCTCACATCTTGCAGTAACAGCCGCTTTCCTCCTCTTCCGGCGACCACAAGCTCGACACTCTGTGAATCGGATTCGTAGCGATGAGTACCACCCGTCCATTTCAGACAGAGCGGATGAATGGTTCCGGACAGCCTCAGCTCCTCGGCTAGTTGCTGGTCGATGAGAGTCAGTTCGGATCCATCGTCCAGGAAAGCGTGACATTTTAGCTGTATTCCGTTTCCAAACAACGTCACTGGCAAGTAGCGAAGCGAGCCCGTACCGGTTTGATGTGTATTGACGTTGCGTTCCTCGTTCTGCCTCGAAGGGCCGCTTCTATTGGCACCGCTTGGTGGCGTTTGTGCTAGTTAGTCCTTGAGGAGCAAGACGTGATGCTTGAAGGTGCATCCGTTCTTCCCACACTCTCCAGAATTGCAGCCACCTTTATGCTGCCGAAGACATTTGCGGCAGAAGTTAAATCCACGTATTGTCGCCCACCTTGCTTCGTACGAAAGCTCAAGAAATCGCTTGCACTTTCCAAGATATTTGCAATCTTCTTTGCACGCGGGACATGCTTTGCTTCCTCCGCTCACTCCGGCCACCGTCGATCTTGCTTGGGTTGGGTATACAGTCTGAGTCCTATCCTTGGAAAGAACTTCTGCGTGAGTGTTCACATACTTCTCCTTTCGGTTTCCTTTTATCTCCTGATTCTTGCCTCCGCGGCACTGAGGCTCGAAAACAACGGTGACATCTTCCGCCAAGCTGTATATCCACTGGCTGAACGTGGACAACTTTACCTCTGGGAAGTTTCTCTTGTACCGCGCCCAATCCAGCTTTATTTGAGGTGGCAGTTTCTGGACAAATTCTTTTAGGAGTGTCGTATCACACATATACTCCTTTCCACCGCAAGCTTTTACCGTGGCACAGAGATTCTGGACCTCCAGAGCATAATCGACCAGCTTGTCCATCGGCATCGAGATAATCTTCTCCTTCAGGTATTCAATTATGGTTTTCGGTCTACCAAAGCGTAGTTTCAGTGCATTGATTGCTCTGCCTAAAGTTTCAGGCCGCATCAAGAAACTTCGAACAGCGTTAAATGCATCTCCCTTCAGACAGTTCCTCAAACGGATCATGTTCTCCGCTTCCGTGTACCCACACATAGCCGTTGTATCTTCATACGTGGACAAGAACATTGGCCATTCCTCCGGATTACCGCTGAACTTGGGCAGCTCACGAGGTACAACCTGTCGTGCTGCAAGCTCATCCTTCGAGAGTCTTTTGCTGCTTCTCAGGGAGTGTTGCCGGTCTGTAACTGGTCGTCTACTACCACATAGTTCAACTTTCTTGGCTGTTTCACTCTTCGCTCTTTGGTGTCTTCGCCCTGCTCGTTCGCCATAGGGTTGTGCTTCTTCACTGCCGTAGCAATTGGTACCACCGATGGATGAAAGTTCTTCTTCATCCTTTGTCCCGGTACCAGACGTTTCTTCTTCGCTTGAGTCTTCTGTTTCCACTTCACTTCCGGAGTTTTCCATGCTGGTTTTCTTGAATGACGAACGCTTATCTTTCACATTGGTTTCGCTGCGATGGTTCAACCACTGTTCCACCTTGTGATGACCATTATGCTGATCAATGACTGATTCGCCACTGCCTTCCAAATCGGCCATCTCCTTTAGAACAGCGAACTTCTTTTCAGCTAGTTCCCGCTTGCGCCGCATCTCTTCTTGCATCAGTGTCTCTTCAGCCTCGATCTGTTGAAGTTCCACATCCAAACGCGCCTTGACTGATTTCCGTGATGCTGCTGATATTAATGAACCAGCTTTGCTCACCCTTGCTTTCGCTGCTACCTGTGCATCATCTCCGCTCCGTCTAGCAGCTGCAACTGCATCCTCGCAATTCGCCGCCGTATCACAAACATCATGTTTTCGCCCGTCGTCGCCGTCGTAGGAATCATTTTCGTACTCTTCGTACCCTTTGTAGTTGTTTCTCGAGTTGTCCTCTTCCGTAACGACACCGCCAGTTTCTGTGTGGAGGTTTTCCTTCTGGATTTCGTTGCCTTGGTTGCTTCCGCAGTAGCGCATTCCAAGCAGATCCAACTGCAGCCCTGAATATACTCGGAAACTCCCACGCACACGAAATGGTGCCACACATCACATGTATCGCACTGCACCATTTGGTCGTCGTCCGGTTTATCGCACAACTTGCAACTACCTCGAGCCACCTGTGTGGTCTTACACGCCGCGTTGGGGGATTTAACGAATTGGGGGTCGAACTCGCGAAAATAGCGCCTTTTGGGTCATTACTTGGGGGTTGTCTAGACGGGTCTTTAGGGGTTCTCTATTGCCTGACTTTGAATTGGAAGGAGATGTTTGCCGCCTACCTGAGGTACATTTGGTTCTACTGCCAGCATCCATACCTGGTTCCGACATCGCCTGCCGCGGTAAACGAAATTTTAATATGCAGGCTGTGCCGACTGGAGGGAGCATCTTCCGAAACAATGAACTACCGATGATTTCCAGGTAGTTAAAATTTCCTGTGTGTATTAATAGAAATTATTAGAGTTTCATATAAGTTCCCGCTTTAGTATCACTCTTACGTTTAGTGCCTCCTATACTCGTTTCACTGCAGTAACCTACGCGGTACTCCTTTCAAATAGGGGTTGGTTTCTAAACGAATGTTACAGCAAATTTAGTTCTCTTCGGTCTTCGATTTAGAAGAAATTCGCTTTAAATGTATACTGCTTACCTTAGAATAATAAATTTTATAAATGCAATCTTAGGAGACTGTATGAATAACGGCCTGGAATGTGCAATCTGCTGGGAGAGTTTACATTTAGATTTCAGTGAGTTAGCACAACCATTGATTCTATTTACCACTCTACACTTGCGAGGAACAAACTGTTAAACCTTCTAACTACTAATCAAACTAATAAAGATAATTATGATAGGGCCAAATTTCTATTTTTCAGGATAATTCATACGATTCAGCATTCACGCTTCTTTGTTTCCACTACAATTCGAGGTGCAAAGGTAATCTCTATATGTCATTCCATCCGCATGACGTGGACGTCATCGTATATCGAATGAGTCGACGTTGATACAGCACGGTGTTCATATGGTAGGTGCGTATCGTCCAGTGGACGCCACACCTCCGGACACGACACTCGGTATAAAGCGAAGGGAGAGGTAATGCCTGCTGACGACAGGAGTTGATAATGCCATCTTTAAAAAAAAACTTGTTTGGGAGGAGTAACGCCTTCTTAAAATGGATGCTTCTGCTCGGTATAAGGCGAAAGGAGTTGAAGGTATAAGGCGAAAGGAAAAGAACCGTCTGCCCGGTATAAGGCGAAGGGAGGAGTAACGCCTTCTTTGAATGGATGCATCTGCCCGGCATAAATCGGAAGGAGCTGTAACCGTCGGTTACAAATCCTACTTGTAGCTCCACCACAAGTTCCATTTTCCCGAATTCATTATCCCAATGAGGGACCGACTGTTTACTTCGATGACATTTACTTCCAGGGTGCAGCAGCAGTAAAAAGTGTAGACAACAACCTTTCGTGCACCATGTTTACAGTACTCGTCACTGAGTGGCGATACCGGCGTTTCTATCTGTGGTGTTAAGCCTGCTGCTCTATGTTCTGAGATTTTCACATTTTTCACCATGAGCTCATGGAAGAATGGTAGTTGGAAATCGATAAAATGTATGGGAAAATCAAGTATTTCGCAAATTTATGGAAAATGGTGGTGTTTTAGAAGAAAGTAGTGATAAGGAATGAAGTATGAGGTGAAAAGATTATCTCCTGCACTTAGCTTGCACTAATTAGTAGGCTAATAGTGATGAAATTTCGATTTTACTACCATTGAAAAAACGCCATCTCTTGCATTAATCGTTTTGACTGGTACCTTATTCCGACCCAATACACAAAAATTATTCAACTATGAGCATCGTTTCATCAATGACATGGGTGGTGTGATTGAGCGTATAAATGTCAATACTGTCAGTTGTGAGTGGCCACGCATAATCGACCAGTTTGAGCAACGGAGCAAAGCATTACCCCGCTCATTTTGAATGACATGCAGATGGAGCGCGGGTGAAATCATGCAATAGGGTGCGGAACAATAAAATTAAACATAAAAATTGAACATTGTAATTGTTCAATGTTTATACCTACACGGTTAGAAAAAAGTACCTATTATTAGGTACTTTTCACTCAAATCGGGGGTTCAGTGTGGGATTAAGTTATTTTTTCCCGAAATTAAGTAAAATTCACTTAATATTAAGTAAAATATACTTAATTTTAAATAGAAACTATCCAAAAGTTAGGTAAATTTTACTCAACTTTTGTAAACATGAGATTACTCAACGTTGGGTTCCCACACTTTAATGCCCTTGTTGAGTGGTTTTGCTCTTCATTTTATGTCAACAAAAGGAAGAGGGAGGGAGATGCAAGAGAAAAAAAGTACCTAAAATTAGGTACTTTTTTCTAACCGTGTAGAAAACTATAAAAGATGGGATGTCGAATGTAAATGTTCTCTTTTTTCTGTGGATTCTTGTACGTAATAGTAGTGCGCGCGTGTGTAATCGTTATTTAATTTGAGGTTAGTTTGTTAATACCTCGTTTTAGAAGAAGTGTTATTAATTGTTAATTGTTTTCTTTGTTAGAACAGATTTAGTACGGACAAGTTAGTACGTATTCAAAGAAAACTATCACCAAAGTGTAGTACGGTGAATGTTAGTACGGTTAGTTATTGTAAAAGTTAATAATTACTAATAAAACTAATGTTAGTAAATTGTTGTAGAAAACTAATTAAAACCCAAGAAAAAGCAAGTGAACAAACAAAACAAACAGAAATACCAATAAGAAAAAGGTAAATGATTTGTTTAAATGTGAAAAAGTTAGGAGCTAAGTGAGAGGACGTCACAAGGGGTCTAATGTGTTGTGGTTAGGTCCAGCGGGCCTTTTTCTTTTGTTTGTGGCCTTTCTTTGTCAGGAAAGTATCTCCGGAACTTCCAGACGCGCAGTAAACCAGACCCAGCAAGAAGAAGCCTGAGTGAACGTCCAATCCAGGCCCTCGTTCGGTGTCAGCGACAACACCATCTTTATCCGACCATCTGCCGGCCAGAGTCAGTTTAATAACGACGCCATCTTCCATCTAATCCTCCAGGAAAAAAGCCAGTGTGCCAAGACGCCATGAAGAACCACAACGCATTCCGATGGGCGGCCTGATCAACCGCTCGTCGACCTCCGTGGCCACCATCTGGCCAACCAGACCACCAAACAGCAGCTAAACCGCAAGTACCCCCTCTCATGTGACGATGTTACCAAATAAACCGGTATTGTTAATTTGAATATTAGCCTCGTATGTTCAGTCAGAGGAAACCCCGGTTAATAATATTTCCACTAGTTCCACTTTTGTCTGTTCTTCCCGGGTTCGAAAGGAATCGTCAATCCTCGACGTCCTTGTGATTCGCAAGTGAATCAGACTTTGCATTTAGACCCCCCCCCCCTTTCTAGGTTTCATCGTTGTTCCATAGCCCTATTCATAATCAACCAGTGTCAAATGTAAGTACTGTTCCTGCCGAGTATGTGTACCCCCTGCCGACAAGTGGCGATGTTTATGCTCAAAATCATACACACTTAACTCATTTCACAGTATTCGGTAAATTTTACCGAAATCTCAACAGCAGAACTGTTCGGTAAACTAATTTACAGATTTTTGTATTTTTTTCCATTGTTCAACTGTCAAACTCACCGAAAAGCAGTTAAATTATTTACCGAACAATTCTGCTGTTGAGATTTCGGTAAAATTTTACCAAATTCGGCGATTTATTTTAAGTGTGTAGTAATAACGACCCTGTAGATTCCAAACCCTGAGCTGGCAAGTTTCAGAGCTGATAATGTCTTCTTTGAAAGAACGCGTCTTCTTGGTAGAAGGCGAAGGGAGAGGTAATGCCTCCTTGAAATGGATCTATCTGCCCGGTATAAGACGACAGGAGTTGATTATGCCTTCTTTAAAAGAAGTCATCTGCCCGATGTAAGGCGAAGGGAGGAAAAACGCCTTCTTTAAATGAATGCATCTGACCGGTATAAGGCGAAAGGAATTGATAATGTCTTCTTTAAAATATCGCGTCTGCCTGATATAAGGTGAAGGTATGAGTAATGCCTTCTTTAGATGAACGCACCTGTGCGATATAAGGCGAAAGAAGTCGGTAATGCCTTATTTGTATGGATGCGTCTGCCAGGTAAAAGGCAAAAGGAGTTGATAAAACCTTCTATAAAAGAACTCTTCCCGGTATAAGGCGAAGAAAAGGGTAATGGTAGAGTCTGTCCGGTACAAGGCGAAGGGAGGATGTAATGCCATATTTAAATACTCCCTTTCCCTTCATTATATCTGGCCTAGAGGCCTGGATAAGAGAAACGCGGATAGAAAATATGACTCTGCCTGACTCTTTTTCATCAAAGAACAACACATTGAAGAACGAAATGGTTTATATAGATAATATCTCATAACCTGCTATTTAATGTGTACACATAACATAACAATATTATCCAATATCAATACATTTTTATTTCATAATCAATAAATGAATTGCATCTATTATTGCAAACTAATGTAAAATGCATTCAAATTTGTTAATTTAAAAATGGCATAAAATCGAGCCGTTTTCAATATTTGAGCCATTATATTGACTGCTTGACAGGTTTCCTGCTCGATTGGCTGCTGTTTTTGACGGTACGATTGGCGGTACATAGCTATCCGCGTTTCTTTCATTCAGGCCTCTAATCTGGCCCATCTGCCAGATATTATAAAATATTTGTAAGGGGCAATTGAAATTTTGAAAACTACTATCGAAAAAAAAGTCGGCTTTCTAAGTATCTAAGTTTTAACGGATTAATGTCGTGTGAAACTTCGCAGGTAATAATTGTGGAAGTGTCGAATGAACATAAGGCTATTATTAATAATATTCCGCAAAATGGTACAAACCGCAAAATGTCGTACCGCGAAAAGTTACAAACCGCCAAATGTTATTCCGCGAAATGTTCGTCCGCGAAAATAATTTCCGCGAAATAGTTTTCGGCGAAATGTTATATAATCCTCTCTTCTCATTTCTTCCATTTCATTTTTCACTTTTTTCTTTCCACTTCTCACTATTCACCATTCGGCCTAATGACCTAGCACCGATCCCACCTTCTTGGAAAATATGTTTCCTAAACAATTCCAAGAATTTTGATGCCAGGGCCTCTCCTAAATGAGTTTGTGGCCACTTTAGGCTCCACGGAAACCTGTTCCAAGATGATTGTTCCGATTGTCATCCATCCTACGGTTTCAACTATTTGAAAAACATGCATCCGAAACAATTACAAGAATGTTGATTCCCATATTGCCAGGGTTTCTCCTAAATGCATTTGTGGCCACTTTCGTGTCCGTTTCGAGACCAAATGATCAGGTGGTCCTAATACGTTGTGAAGTCATAATCCTCGAGTTTGCTAAAAAAATTGTAACAAAGGATACAAGAAATCATCATTTGGATTCTATAGCATCAACTCAAGACAAAATTTTCAAAACGACTTATCTGCTTTTGTAAACAAAGATTCAAAAGACGATTTGACGAATCTGATAGCTCTCCCACGCAAACCAACACCATCAATAGATAGGTGAAGGATTGCGTGGGAGAGCTATCAGATTCGTCAAATCGTCGTTTGAATCTTTGTTTACAAAAGCAGATAAGTCGTTTTGAAAATTTTGTCTTGAACTTATCTATTTTTGAGACATGGTCTAGCGTATCCGGATCGGTTCTATACGGATAGAGGACGAATTTCTAAATCAAGAATCCATAGCAAACGGAATCGTCCAAATCGGATGGCAACTGACAAAGTTATGGTCATACCGATTGTATCGAATCGTCTATCGTATAAAAGAGGGCATTTTGTGTCAACTAAATCAACGAGCACCCTACTGAAAAGAATTCGTCGTAAACATATTTTGCTCAACGGATCGTTTGCAATTCACTCTGAAAAATATTCGTTTCACCATTCCTTAAATCATTTGGCCTAAAAAAATGTTGGAGTTCTAAATTGATAATATTTCACATTTCGTATCACAATATTGGGCAAAATAATATTTCTTTTGCTGGTCGTTTGTACAAAGCTTCGCAGTTCGAATGCAGTGTTAGACCGATCCAAACATAAGTTGAATAACCTCAATAAGTCTTCCAAATTCAAGCTCAGTTGGAAATCGCTGCACCATTCCTTCCCCGAGCCGCTCATCTCGGAGATTCAATTGACCCGGCTTATCAAGCCCCCACAATCGGAGGAGGTTATAATCCCTGATGGGCGCAATTGAAAATCCATTCCCGCGCGCAGGATAATTCCGGGGCAATAAATTTCTCGATCAACTATGTAGGCATTCTCCGGCAAAACGGTTCCCCAAGACGCACAGCTATCATCACGCTTTCGAGAGTAATATTTCGTGCGCTCCGGCACTGCTCTGCTAGCCCGGTGGTCCATCCGTCTCGGGCCCAATTGGGCCCCTTTGCTCGATCGGAGGGGTTCGCCCCAATAACAGTTATTATGACGGTGATGATACGATCGATATTGACTCTTTTCAGCGCCTTAAATTCATTACGTTCCGAGGCGAACGTGAAAGAATACAACAGGAGGGCAGTACTCGGGGGTGTGTTCCCAGCTGCGGTTGCGCGAAAACAATCACTTCCCCTCGAGGGGCTTTCGAGCGTGGCCCGGTCCGCCCCTGAATTTGTCCGCCGATAAATCATCGCCGCTTCGCGGTGTGGTGCAGGTCGATTCGATGCGAAGTTATGGTGCAAGGTCCGCTGTTGAGTGCATTTCGTTACGCGAAGAAGATTGTCCACTTTTACCAAATAGTTTTCCGCGCGTCAAGTGGGGTAAGATTTATGTGATTGTAACAAGATAGGTGGCCCCGTTAGGGTGGGAAAAACTTTCGAAGCATGTTTACAAAATAGTACGCAAAGGGCCCAACTTTTACGTTTCACTAATACCACGGTCTTGTTGAACTTTGACAACTTTTTATATACCGTATCCTTCTCCACGATAATTAGTTCAAAATACACTAAACTTTTTTTTAGGTTGGTTCAAATATTGCGCAAGAAAATCGCGTTTTACAAAAACAAAGTAAACAATACTTGGGACTTTACCATTTAAATAACTTAACAGAATTTTTCCTATGCTAATTCGGAATGAGAAGTTGCACAATTGGCCAGTGACCTCAAACAACTGATCCGAGCATCGAAATTGGCCTTCAATAGGCGATAAATTATCCCGAATCACGGTACTCTGCCGGCACGAAGACCCGATAACTTCCCAGGAGCAGCAATTCTTCCCAAAACAGAACCAAAAGCACTCTCTATCAGCACTTCCCACCGCCCTACGTTCGATCGTGAGCTCTAAACACTGCAGTCACAGTCAGTGTAACAATCGCGCGCAAAGTCCGCCAAATCCGGGGTGCCACTCGTTACCGAACGGGGACTATAATTAGAGGTTCATTAAAGGGGTGGTCCTATCAATTTTTCCGCTTTGTTCCCCTGTCCGCTGGTTGCACTCAAGGGTGAAGCCATGCAGAAAAGGACAGCGCCCTGCCTCTCGGAGTAACCGACGACGAACGAACGAACGGCCAACGATATGTAATTTGGAACTCTACACGTTGTTGCAAGGCTGGTTGGTTTCGGGGATCCTGCGAGTGGCCTACAGTGCAATTCATTTATTTATTTATGCAGCCACAGGTTCGTGGTCTCGCCAGTTTGGCCAATTTGGCCTTCCTATTATCTCCTTCCTCGCGTCGCATCGGGCGGCCGGTAATTTGTTCAAACAATGCGGTACCTTGTTTGCATACGCCAGTTCCCCGGTGTTCGATTTCGATATCGGGCAAATATGAGGAGGGCAGGAGCGGGTATTCAAATGAATGCAGGACGCGCGGATTCGAGTCCCTCCACAAGGCTGCCTTTTTCCATCATATCACCGATGAGCCAGCCACTATCGCCATTATTCATTGCTCAGCTGGAGGAAATTTATATGAGAACGGCCAGCCGTTTTACGTAATTACTATGTTAATTGTCAATTTATTCCCAGGCATAAAAATTGATTATAAATAACAAGTTTCAATAAAACGACCCATCCCCTTCGAGAAACGAGGAAAAACAAGGTGAAACGGGAACGTCGCTCGATAAATCAACGAAAAAGAATGTTGTCACTGGCTTCAGCGAACAACATGCAATTGACTAAATATTGTGCATTTTCAAATGAGTGAAAGAAGCAATCTTCCTGTAGGCGGTTATTTCAATCCTCCGATTCCGTTCCGTGTTGCCTATTTTCCGGGTATTGACCACCAGATATCGACAATCGTTCAAAATCAGGGTTCATACAATAATAAGGTCGATCAATAATGACGTCTGTCATCATAGGTTATAAGGGGGGAGGGAGTCTTTTTTTTTTACAAGGGAGAATGCATTTACACACTAACCCAGTACACGTACATTGTAGTTGCCAAACTACCACACGGAAGTGTACTGGAGTGTCGGACTCGACCATACCGGTAATACCGACTAAACTCCCTTGGGCTCCACCATCGTTTCCCCCAGGAACTACCTCCCAGTACTACTTCTGGGGGATGGCAGTACTAAACGTACTCGCTCATTCTCGCTCACACAGGCACCCGTCCCATGCGAGTCTGACTGGGGTGCTCGCTCTATCGCACCCTCAAACACACCCTACATACTCTGTTGCACCTCTGTCATGCCGTGTGGGTCTGACTTGTGTGCCCACCCTTCTCATGCCATGTGGGTCTAACTTGTATGCCCACCCAAACCCTTGATTCACGCTCATGCACTCCATGCTTGCACTCACGCTAACGCTCCTATGAGTCTGACTTGTGTGCTCACCTCTATCATGCCGTGCGGGTCTGACTTTTGTGCCCACCCTTCTCATGACATGTGGGACTAACTTGTATGCCCACCTTTATCGTACCATGTGAGACTGCTCACCTCTTTCATTCAGTTCGCGCTGACACATACTACTCGAATCATTCGACCTAACACTCCCTCTGGCATCCCTTGTGGGACGTTTCGCTTAGCTTCCCACTTCTGACATCCCATGTGAGTCTGACTCACCTCGTTCATGCCATATGAGACTAGCTCAACTCGACTCAACTCATTCCTTTCGTACCATGTGAGACTGACTTGGATGCTCACCCACACTCCTCTGCCACGCCGCGGGGTATCAGTAGTCGTAGGAACAAACATTCCTGCGCTACTCCCAGCGCGGCGTGTGCAGTCCATACATACACCTATTCATTCACACTTCTGCCATGCTTCGAGGTGACGATCTCGGTTGCCACCCGCTGCGCCATTACCTCTGCATGGGCAGACCATTCACACACTTCTCTGCGTTTGGCACTTTCGCTCTAACTAACCAATCACAAGTTAGTCATGCTTGTCGATTGTTGCTCGGCGCGCCAGATTCTCTGCAAGCTGCAGGCAGTCTGAGTGGTTGCAGTCGAGACTGCGTTCCACTTCTCCACCGCTTGACACATCCTCTGGATAAGGTTATCCGGAGTTGTGTCCCGGCCGCAAACGTCTAGCATTGCTCTTCTTTCGAAGTCGAAACGAGGACATACGAGCAGTAGGTGCTCTGCAGTTTCGTCAACACCTGGGCAGTCAGGGCAGACGGGGACCTCCGCGTGCCCAAACCTGTGGTGGTACTGTCGGAAACAGCCATGGCCTGACAGGAATTGTGTCAGATGGAAGTGAACCTTCCCATGGGGTCTCCCCACCCAGCTTGATATGTTAGGAATCAGCCGGTGGGTCCACCTTGTAACCCGTTAAAATGGTTACATTTGCTTTGTAAATATTGTAAATATACCTCAGGTAATTTGAATTAATGAACAATTAATTTGATTGAATTAAATTCATAAAAAAATAAAGATCGAAAGATTTCCTTCCCACTTCCTTGCACATCCCTAATCCTCACTCGCCGTTACGGCGGCCACAGTATACCACTGACGTGACAGTCGGTGAGTGGATGTTCGACGACCAACGCGAGACCCAATAAAAAGCGGCTGTCATCGTTGGAGGATTGATTATTAGGTGAACCGCCATCATAAAAGGAAATAGTCCGCGTTTCCACGAAGTAATTTTTCTATTTTTTAAAACGTGCAGGAACCGCCTAACCGCCACGGGATTGACCCCAGGCCGCGGAAAAGAAGAACTTTGGTGTCCGCGAGTGGAAGTTCCCAGTGCGTTCCAGCAGCGTGAAAGACTGCGATAGAGTGAACCGTAATTCACCTCCGGAGTGCCATCTTTGGCCCGATTTCCCGTTAGCCTCGTGTCTATTTGTGGCAGTTTTCTTCGGCTTGGTGGCTGACGGAAGCCATTTCGTTGGCGTGAGGTCACTGAACGACAGAGACGACCAGGAAGAGGACCGAGCCCGTGTTCTTCCACCGTTCCTATTTCCTTCGCCCCGGCGGCGACCAGGCCGATTCGTCTGTGTAGGATCCGGCCGAATCAAGGGTCGCAATAACCTCAATCGCGACAGGTGAGCAAAGTGTGTCGAAATAGTCACGTGGACCCTACTGGATGGTGTGTTTCAAGCGACCAACGTTCCCGCACCGGCGTGCCTTACCAGACCATCCGAACGAGAAAGGCAACGCAGGACTCAATACGCTGCTAGACGGTCAGCTGAAGCATGAGTGGTTCGCACCAAGGTGCCCAGGCCGCATCGGCCAACTCGACCCAGAACATCAATGTGGTATGCGAGAATATTCCTATTTCCCTACGATTATAACCCTACAATGTAACGGAAATCATAAAATCATAAAACCAATCATCTGAATATATAATGTTAAATCAAATTACCTCTGCTATAGCCCATTATTTGTCATTTTCTCCTATTTATACTTTCGTATTTTTTTTAGTCGAGTACTCCACCTTGCCTATTATTCAGGGAAGTATTTCCGCCTAAAATCCCCCCCAATTCCTCCCAAAGAGCTGTAATTATACGACCCTGAGGTCACGACTAGGGCAGACGATAGTCCCCAGCAAAAAGAATCTCTAACAACCTACCTTTCGAGGAGTTATCCCACTCGCGCTGCCATCTGGCAACCGAAGTCAACCTGGTACGCTCGCGGGCTCCTCTGGTGTCACGTAGCTCAAAACACTCCTCGTCTTCCCGGATGACCAGCCCGACTGGCATCATACTCGCTATCACGCAGGATGCGTCGCGCGATACCGTGCGGTAGGCCGATATCACCCTGAGACACATCAAGCGGGCCGCCGTACCTAAGAATAGATGCGGCAACGCCTGCCAGTAGCCTACGTCTACTGGCGCACACCTTGGAGCTGTTGGACATCATCCTCGATAATGCCGCCACAGCAGTCGAAGCCTTCTTGCACGCATATTTGACATGGCTACCGAAGGTATCCTTGTCGTCTATGATGACCCTTAGAATCTTCAGGCTCCGCTTTCAAGTAATCGCGATGTCTCCCATGTGAACAACTGCATGTTGTGCCGACTTACGGTTACTGACGATAACCACCTCCGTCTTATGTTGAGCGAGCTCAAGGCCTCTCGCACTCATCCAGTCCGCCACAGTGCTGATCGCGTGTTCTACGGTTAGTTCTACTTCGGGGATTGACTCCCCGTAGACCTCTAGGGTTACATCGTCAGCAAAGCCGACGATCTTCACACAAGGAGGGAACTTTAGCTTCAGAACCCCGTCATACATCATGTTCCATAGTACCGGGCCCAGGATTGACCCTTGCGGGACTCCTGCGGTAATGGGAACACTTTTCTGACCGGCAACGGTCTCGTATAGCAGCACTCGGTTCTGGAAGTAGCTTTCCAAGATCCGGTACAGTCCCGCCGGCAGGCTAAGCCGGTGTAACGAGAGCGCGATGGCATCCCAGCTTGCGCTGTTGAATGCGTTCTTCACGTCCAGTGTCACCAACGCACAGTATCGAATTCCTCGCCTTTTCCTTTAGATCGCTACCTCTGCAGTCTTGAGCACTGAGTTGATAGCGTCCACCGTGGACTTACCCTTCCGAAAACCAAACTGGTTACTCGACAGGCCATCCGTACCCTCTGTGTACGGGGTGAGCCTGTTGAGGATGATCCTCTCGAGCAGTTTACCCGTCGTGTCGATTAGGCAAATTGGTCTGTACGCCGATGGGTCGCCCGGAGGCTTCCCGGCCTTCAGCAGCAGTGCCAACTTTTGCCTTTTCCATCTCTCAGGGAAACGACACTCATCCAGGCATCTCTGCATAGCTAGCCTGAACATGTTCGGGTTCGCTATGATCGCTGCCTTGAGTGCACTGTTTGGGACTCCATCGGGGCCTGGAGCTTTGTTCACCGTTGACCGTTCGGGGGGTGAAGAGCCCCCTTTGGTCTTGGCCATCACGATCCTATAGGCGTCACCCCACGGATTCGCATTGGCACCCTCGCACAGGTTGTCGAAGCACGCTCTCTCGGACGCTGCACCCCATAGTTGATCTTGAAGCGAATTGCTAGGTGATCACAATGGGTGTAGCCCTCGTCTACCCTCGTCTACCCCCCCTCTCTCTCTCTCTCACTCACGTTGTCGAAACTACTACACAATTCTTTCCAGATACACCGACAACAGCCGGGTGCAGCAGGGACAGCAGGGACAGCATGGACCATGTCCAAGGGCTTGACGACCCCTCCCCAGCTGTCTGCGAGTCAGGGAGAACTGCCTAGGGTGTGGTGGGATTTAGCAGTGGGCTCTGCTAAAATCCCTCCCAAAAAACCACAAGTGCCCGTAATCAGACTCTATCAAAGCGACTGTGTTCCGCTTCAAAAGCACAAGCCCAGGGAGTGCCAATTGGCATGGGGAGTGTCCCTACTTCGGTAGGGTAGCGCGTGAGCTGCTTCGGCAGGGAGTGAGTGATCTGCTTGTGCTGAGGCAGGAGTGTCATAGCGCGTCACCGCTATTGTCACCTCGAAGCGCAGCAGAAGTCTGAGTATGGACTGCACATGCTGAGGTAGGAGTCGAGGTACCCATCGACACCTCGAGGCATTGCAGTGGAGTGTTAGAGTGAGAACCCGAAAAAGGGTCACATGGAGCGAATGGTCTTTGGAGAAGCTGCTTCGGCGGCAGGGTAGCAGTGGGTTGTACCCACACACCCACAGTTGTGCACATGTGGTGCATGGGGAGTGTCCCTGCTTCGGCAGGGTAGCGTGTGGTCTGCTTCGGCAGTGGTGTGATTGATCTGGTCGTGCTGAGGCAGGAGTGTCGTAGCGTAATATCTGTAGGCCCAGGCAGTTACCGCTATTGACACCTCGAGGCATGGCAGCGGAGCGCCCGGGAGAGCATCCAAGTAAGACTCAAATGGAGTGAATGGTGTGCGAGCACCCAAGTCAGTCTCGCATAGGACGAGTGCCTGTGTGAGCGATAATGAGCGAGTACGCTTAGTACTGCCATCCCCCCAGAAGTAGTACTGCGAGGTAGTTCCTGGGGGACACGATGGTGGAGCCCAAGGGAGTTTAGTCGGTATTACCGGTATGGTCGAGTCCGACACTCCAGTACACTTCCGTGTGGTAGTTTGGCAACTACAATGCACGTGTACTGCGTTAGTGTGTAAATGCATTCTCCCTAGTAAAAAAAAAAAAAAAAAAAAAAAACACCGACAACAGCCGGCACTGGGGAAAGGCTTTGTGTAGTGTCGATGTCTTCGTTGCTTTCTCTTTACAGTTGCCTGAACAGCCCAGTTTGGTGCAGGAATGCCAGCAGCTTCGTCGAACTTTCTTCATCGTTTCCCAGGGCATCGGTCAGGCTGGTAGTGCTGATATTGTTTCTTTGTCGCTCTTGCTCGTACTTCCGGCAATGCAGGATGATGTGTCGTACGTTCACTTCAGAACCGCAGCATTCGCAAGTGGGCGGCGGGTCTTTTTTTAGTAAAAATGTGTGGGTAAGCCGAGTGTGGCCGATCCTAAGTCGCGTAAGCGCACGTTGGTCAGCTGCACTACCTTGGTCTACCCATCTTTTTGTGTCGTACTTCACTTCCCTCAGTTTCGAGTCCCTTGTGTTGTGCCACTGGTGATCCCATCGGAGTCGAATTGCCTGCTTTACCGCTCTTAACGCGTCTTCACCCGGAATGGGCATATCTATGGCCGGTTGTCTCCTTGCCTCGTTCGCTAATCGGTCAGCCTCGGTATTTCCAATCACGCCAGCATGTCCAGGGATCCAGCAGAATCGAACACGTTTGTTGCGGACCCTCTCTTCGACTTCCTGGATCCATGGGTGTTTTGATTTCCCGGACTCTAGTGCCAACAGGCAACTGGCCGAGTCCGTGAGAACCACGATCTCACCACCGACGTTGGGAGTTGATACCGCTTTCTTTAAGGCGTACGCCTCCGCAGAGAAAATGCTGCATGCTGGCGAGGCCGGTCGAGTAAAATGCGGCTCCAACAGTATCTTCACATTTCGAGCCGTCGGTGTAGACTACTGTCGACCTATTGAACCGGGTCGAAAGCAGCTGTTGGACAACTGGTCGGACTCGATCAGGCGGATCGCCAGCTCGCACACTTCTCTTCACATCCCACACAATCGACGGTCGCTCTGCCTCACTAGTTGGCCGATGTTCTCGTAAGTTCGTGTACCCGGTCCGACGCTCGTCGGATTAACGGTAGAGTGCTGTTGTTGCTGTTTTTAGATAAAATCCGGATGGCCATCCTAGCGATGATTTGAACTGCCAGTAGTTCGAATGGAAGGGTTCCAGCTTCGGCCATGACCGAGATGATCGGGCTGGTCACGAACGCTCCCGAAGCGTAACGAACCATTTTGTTGTATACAGGAGCGAGTGTCTGCAGTGTGTCTGGCCCTCCTCGGCTCACTAGTCCCACTCCGTACGTCAGCCTCGAAGTGACTAGCGCCGAGCCGACCTGCAGTAACTTTGAACGATTGCCACGCGGCAGTTTTGTTCCGATCATCTGGAGAATCCGTAACCGGGAGTCGCATGCTTTCTTCACCGCTGTACAGTAACGCTTGTCCCCTCTGATTGGTGCAGCGGCTGCCCCATTCTACTGCCCAAGTATTAAAATCTCCCGCTATAACGAACGGGCTCCGACCTAATAGGTCGGACGATAGCCTGTCGATCATCTGGTTGAACTGTTCCATTGGCCACCTTGGTGGGGCGTAGCAGCTACAATAGAACACACCATTGATCTTGGCTATCGCGACACCCTCTGCGGAGGAGAGTACAACCTCTTGAACCGGGTACCTTCTCGTTGTGCAGATTGTGCAGAAAAAAATATTTATTTCATCAACGGTGGTCCATGTATGGATTAAAACACCAGTTCTATATTAATAGTAACAACAAATGGCGCTGAAAAATCCTTGTGTTTAGGAAACATTCGTAAATTACGAAACGCTTAGAGGGAGGAGTGGATTTCCTGATGTGTGACAATCCATACACATTTTTTAGATACCTCATACAAAAAGTGTGACATAGGGAAAATCTTTTTGTAGAATTTAAAAGAAACGAAGACAGGATCGCCGTCTTTGACCAGAGGTCGCACAGACTGAATACTTAACACTAACAGCATTAGACAACGGACAGGACATTCACACAGCACCCAGTGAACCAGCGGAGCGTTTTCCACTTACCGAAATGTTTTCTTCTTACTAGGGCGGGAATCAAACTCACACTCCATGGCTTGCAAATACGCTTAGGCGACTGACGCCACTAACCACAAGGCCACGAAGCCCACCAGGTGCAAATTCCAGAAATTTCCCGGGTAAATTATAAAGAATTTCCTTTGAGAATCTCAAAGAATTACTTGCGGAAATTTCCAAGGATTTCCTGTTGAAATCCACAGAATTTCATGATTAATTATGATTAATTATTTTAGAGCGTCTTAGGGGAAATGCTACAAGGTTAAAAGACTATTATTCTTCCATCTACTTCCACTATTCACTTTTTATGTATCAACAAACAGATACGTATTTCATTTCCTACTTGGAAACTTCTTCAGTGTTTCAGTCGATAACAAAACACTGAAGAAGTTTCCAAGTAGGAAATGAAATACGTATCTGTTTGTTGATACATAAAAAGTGAATAGTGGAAGTAAATGGAAGAATAATAGTCTTTTAACCTTGTTAACAGAATTTCATGTTGAAATCAAATGTTTTGACGGGAAAATGCCGTTTGTTGTTTGGCCGAATATGTCATTAATCTGAAACTCGACTGGCATTTGGCCGAAATAGACATATGGCCGAAATGGACATATGGCCGATAATGTCGTTCGGCCGAACAGGTTGATTGGCTGTAAAGTCGTCTAATCGTCTAATTAACCCAAAAAGGCCAAAAGGTCGTTTGGCATAAAAGGGTCATTTGGCCGAAATGAACATATGGCCGAAAGTGTTGTTTGCCCGAGCTGCTGAAAAAATCGTTTGACCGAAAATGCTGCTTGGCCGGACGAGATGACATAAGGTCGAAAACGGTTTGGTCAAAAATGTCATTTGGCTGAAAGCGACGTACGGGTGAAGATCATACGGCCGAACTGGTAATTTGGCCGTAAAAGACGCTTACTCCGACAGCTCATTTCTGGCGTTTGGCCGAACGGGTCAACGTGTTTCGCCATATAATCCGATCAGCCGAATAACATTTTCGGCCTAATTGCCCTTCCTACTAAACGACAAGGCCTATTCGACCAAACGACCTGTTAGAGCATATGTTTTTTTCAGCCAAAGGACTAGTTTGGAATAACCGTATCGAACAAATGGAATTCGGCTAGATAGCTTTCGGCTTAACGTATTATTCGGTCAAATGACTTTCTACCGAATGATTTTCAACCAAACGACTCTTCGTCTATTGAAAATTTTCTCGTCGAATTTCCAAAGAATTACTAATGGACAACATAAAAAATTTCACGTAGAAATACAAAGAAATCCCAAAAAAATCCAGTTGAAATTCCGTTGGAAACAGTTTTTGTGAAACCTAAAAAGATCACAAAGAAATTCTTGGGGAACGGTTCGGCACTTCAGCTCATAGCTCCCACTTCCATTCTATCAAAAACAAAGACATGCAAAGGAAATTGATTTGTTTCTTATTTTTGTGATTTTTTCAGCAGTAAGCACGCATGTTAGCAAAACGAAGCGACGAGATTGGTGCTGTATTTCTTTGTTTCGCTATGAGATGAATATATGTTCAGTGAGATGGAAAACGGAACGGATGCCCAGTGGCATAGGAAAACTTCTAAACAATTTCCCGTGAAAATTTCAAAGTAAGTCTGGTGAAAACTTTAGATCATTTCCTGTTGAATATTCGAAAAACTTGGAAGAATCTCCTAGGACAGTTCATTAGATTTTTCCGGCGAAATTTAAAGATTCTTCCTTCGTCGACTAAAATTATGACAAACGCCGCCCGCCACCGACGATCGGCGCAGACTCCTAACGGTAGTCAGAACCCATGAACGGACCAACGGGGCATTTTATTAGATTTTATATAACTAGATTATTTGAGCAAAAGTTAAATTTTCAGCGATAATAAAAAATGGCTCGATTTTCCGGAGGGTTCGATTATGCGGAGTGATTTTTTTTTTCAACACTCTGGGTAATCGAGTCTGGTCTGTATGTTTATTAAAAGCCATAATTTATGATCTGTGAAACTTGAATTTAGTATCACCATCATTCGCAATAAGGCGTTGTACTCGATCAGGGCATGAGCTACACTTTCAACATTCTACTCTTTTCCGGGGCGGTGTTGGTGGTTGTTGTTATAGGCACCCCCTAAGTCCTTCTAAGGTACCTCCAGGGGTACATGTAACCCAGGTTGAGAACCGCTGTTCTATGTGATACTCAAAATGTTTGACAAGTTGTAACGTTGAAACTCATATCACGTGTTAATGATTTCAAAACCAGTTCAAATTTAAATTTTGAATCACTGTTCTCGCTTCGTTGCACTAACGCTCGCTGTACCTAGTATGCATACGCGCAGAGTAAGCGGTGAGCCCAGAAAACAAGATTCGATAATTTTTCACGATCCACCCGTGATCAAGAAACGGGTTCATTACTGAGATCGAGATCCCCGGTTTACAGATATGACCAGCGATGATCATGGCAACAAACCCATTGAGAAATCAGATAAAGATCGAAGAAAGACAGCTGTAACCCGCTATCCCGCCGAGCAAAAATATCACCAATTAAAACTCAAAACGAAACAAAACAACATGAATATGAATAAAGAATAAACCTATACGAAAAAAATAACATCAGAACCACTGCTACGATCATATCAGAAGAGCAGAGAAAAGTCCCATTAGAGTTCGAGTTCTACACCGAACGAAATTGTTAATAAAAATGTCACATTTTTCAGCGCTAATTGGATTGAGCATAGCTCTTTACTCCACTGGAGAATGAGCCGAACGGGTTCGCCGGAGAGGAGTCATGGAGACCGGTGCATCTGGT
This sequence comes from Armigeres subalbatus, assembly GCF_024139115.2. Taxonomy (NCBI): domain Eukaryota; kingdom Metazoa; phylum Arthropoda; class Insecta; order Diptera; family Culicidae; genus Armigeres; species Armigeres subalbatus. Next base: position 83,139 of record NW_026942623.1, read on the forward strand.
TTGTGTGTGCATTTCCGCGCGCGATGATGACAATCAGTTTTGCGATTATGATTCGTCGTTCTCTGCTCGCGAAAATGTCCAAATGCTGAAGAAGACAAAAAAAAAACCTTGTCGAACAAGAATTCCTGCGGACACCTTGGAGCGATTCAAGCAATCCATGCTTTTACGCGGGGCGAACAGAACAAGGCGACGATCTAAGTAAGCGATGCGCGAGGAAATTGCAGAAATTGCTTCTCGGGATCTCTAATTAATTCATTAGCGAGTTGCGCTTACACTGGGAAACAAATGCAAATTACATTCCGTTTGTGGTTCGTTCGAACCTCTGGAATGGGCATGAAAGAAAAGCAAACAATTCACACCTGAAGCGACTCACACAGATCATTGATCAGTGAATGAGCGAGCCCTTTGGCTTCCGTTCCTTTGCGCCGAGACATGAAAAATGAGTGCAAACATAAAACGCAACATAATTACGAGCATAAATTAGCCCTGCAAATATATAATCCTCAAAATAGCACTTGTCCCTCTCGGGTTTTGCCGCCACGGTGACGCCTGGCTCTTTGCAGATCCTTCGAAAATCTTCCAAAACAGCAACACACATGTGTTGTGCCTTCTATAGCGGACGCAATGCAGGCTGACTGGCGGGAAGATAACGTTTTTCAATCTTCGACCGTCTCGGCTCATCTCTTTCTACTAAAACAGTTCACCCGATCCGTGGCACGGCACAAGGTGCATAATCTGCATGCAAGCGTGCATGGTTTTGCATGATTCAATGGCAGGGCTGCTAGAAATGATTTTTGCCTTTCTCGAACGTTATGGTATAAGGAAAGGCTTTATACTCATTTATATAAGCTTAATTTTAAATCGGATGCGAGTGTTATGTAATGATCAACCAATCTCAAACAATTTCGGGGGTCCCTGTATGAAGGTCTATAACAAACGTTCAACATTCCACCGAAGTCCGGGTAAGAGAACGCTCAAATGGACCAAACGTTCGAACAAATTTATTTAGTCAAGTTAACTGATCGTTCACAAATCAAATATTTTCTGCTCCGTATTTTTATGTCAATTATTTTTTAAATATTATCTGATATTTTGTGGAGAGAATTTTTGTTTCTTCATTACTGTCTTTGGTGGCATTCAGAAGTGCGAAAAATGGTTCAAGATTCACAAGCTTTTTTTTTGAATATTGTAGTGGTCAGATGCTAGGAGCGAATCCTATCGCCACCAGCTAATAACCATTGTCGGGTGAACCTAACGGTTATGGTCATGAACAAAATAACCAAGGCAGACAAGTTTGAGGAGGAAAGTGAAGACGATTGCCGGATGAATCGGAATGTAGAGCGGTAAGAATCCAGTGGAAAAAATGATGAGTAGCAGCATTTTGCCAGAAGACAAATGTGTTGATCCATTTGATGAAGCGAGACAACGTTCTGAAGCTGATCTTCACGCTGAAAGCACCAGGGCGCCAATTCATACCAGGAGCCTGTAACCATTGCGTTGGTTTCAATTATAGTTTGTTGGCTCCTCCACAAACATCCTCGTCACTTATCGCGCTTGCCATTGAGATCCTAATACCCCCACCCAACCTAGAGAATAAAAAGAACTAAAATAAAACGGACAGCCTCACTGGCGATTGAATCATTAGCTGTCTAAATGCAGAGCAAATCGCTATTCCGCTAATACCACTAATTACCTTTCCCTTAGGATAATTTATTTACAGCGGTTTGAGAAAGGACGCAACCTATTTTTAAAAGTCAGCTGTCAGGTCCCTACGTGGAAGGGCAGCCAACCTTTTAAATCAGGGTTGCCAAACTTCCGAAGTGTCCAACTTCGGAATAAATTCCACGAAGCAAAATTTATAAAACTAATTACAGCAAGACATTGAGCCTCTTTCTGTTCGAGACTACTCAGATAATAGTAGTGCGCGTCGTGTATCTCAAACAGTAGTGTAAATGTTGAAGAAAAAAATGAAGAATAAGTGAGGTGTATACACTCACAAAAAACGCAGCATTATATTCATGAGTTCACACATAAATTTTTGCAATGAGGGTAGCGAAATAGATTACATATTTTCGACACATATATTCAATGCGTCCGCATGCATTGCATGTGTGTTCACACATACTATCCATGTGGGTCATGGTATCCATGTGTGAATTTGTATGCAATGAAGTACGTGCTGACGCATGATATGCATATTTCGAAATACATGGATTTTCGCCATAAAGTATGTGTCGATTTTCTTGAGGGTACTGCCGTGATCGCATATTTGTAACATTTGCATTTTGGTTGATTTTGTAAATTGTTTGTCAATCCTCCCCACAAACTAAATCATTTCCAGCTTAAGGCTGCCTCACACCTCGGGAAAATTTTCCAGCGGATTTTGAGCCCCGTGTATTTTAAATGGGGCAGGGATTTTGATTTTCCGTGTCCAAATTCCGAAAACATCGCATATGCAAAAATGCATGGGGAAAAAATCCGCGAACCAAATTCCCGAGGTGTGAGGCTACCTTTACCACAGATAAACAAGATAGTAAAGCCTATTTTACTTTTGTGGGAGGCTTTTTACAAAATGAACAAAAATGCGAGTGTTACAAATATGCGATCATGGCCAGTAAAACAGTGTTATGTATTTATTTATTTATTCAGACTAAGGCCGAAGTGGCCTGTGCGGTATATGAGAGTCTTCTCCATTCGGCTCGGTCCATGGCTACACGTCGCAAACCACGCAGTCTACGGAGGGTCCGCAAGTCATCTTCCACCTGATCGATCCACCTTGCCCGCTGCGCACCTCGCCTTCTTGTGCCCGTCGGATCGTTGTCGAGAACCATTTTCACCGGGTTACTGTCCGACATTCTGGCTACGTGCCCGGCCCATCGCAGTGGTCCGATTTTCGCGGTGTGAACGATGGATGGTTCTCCCAACAGCTGATGCAATTCGTGGTTCATTCGCCTCCTCCACGTACCGTCCGCCATCTGCACCCCACCATAGATGGTACGCAGCACTTTCCTTTCGAAAACTCCAAGTGCGCGTTGGTCCTCCACGAGCATCGTCCAGGTCTCGTGTCCGTAGAGGACTACCGGTCTAATGAGCGTTTTGTAGATTGTCAGTTTGGTACGGCGGCGAACTCTATTCGATCGGAGCGTCTTGCGGAGTCCAAAGTACGTACGATTTCCAGCCACTATGCGTCTCCGAATTTCTCTGCTGGTGTCATTTTCGGCAGTCACCAGCCCAAGTACACAAATTCTTCTACCACCTCGATTTCGTCACCACCGATGCAAACTCGCGGTGGGTGGCTCACATTGTCTTCTCTTGAACCTCATCCTATCATGTACTTCGTCTTCGACGTGTTGATGACTAGTCCGATCCGCTTAGCTTCCCTCTTCAGTCTGATGAAGGCTTCCTCCATCTTCTCAAAGTTACGTGCCATAATATCTATGTCGTCGGCGAAACCAAATAGCTGGACGGACTTATTGAAAATTGTAACACTCGTGTTAATCCCTGCTCTTCGTATTACCCATTCCAAAGCGATGTTGAATAGCAAACACGAAAGACCATCACCTTGCCGTAACCCTCTGCGCGTTTTGAAGGGACTCGAGAATGCCCCTGAAACTCGAACTACGCACATCACCCGATCCATCGTCGCTTTGATCAACCGTGTCAGTTTATCCGGAAAACCGTGTTCGTGCATTAGCTGCCATAGCTGGTCCCGATCGATTGTATCATATGCGGCTTTGAAGTCGATGAATAGATGGTGTGTGGGCACGTTGTATTCGCGGCATTTCTGCAGTACTTGGCGAATGACGAACACCTGGTCCGTGGTGGAGCGTTCGCCCATAAAACCCGCCTGGTACTGCCCCACGAACTCCCTTGCAGTTGGTGCTAGTCGACGGCATAAAATTTGGGAGAGTACCTTGTAGGCGGCGTTCAGCAATGTGATTGCGCGGTAGTTGCTACAATCCAGCTTATCGCCCTTTTTGTAGATGGGACACACGACACCTTCCATCCACTCCTGCGGCAAAACTTCCTCCTCCCAAATCTTGGTTAAGACCCAGTGCAGCGCTCTAGCCAGTGCCTCACCACCGTGTTTAAATAGCTCTCCTGGTAGTTGGTCAACCCCAGGGGCTTTGTTGTTCTTCAGCCGGCCAATCTCCTCCTGGATTTCCTGGAGATCCGGAGCCGATAGAATTATGTCCTGCGCGCGTTCTCCCAGGTCCATCACCATACCGCCATCTTCGTCTGCCACATCGCCATTCAGGTGTTCTTCGTAGTGCTGCCGCCACCTTTGGATCACCTCACGCTCGTTCGTAAGAAGGTTCCCGTTTATGTCCTTACACATATCAGGCTGTGGCACGTGGCCCTTACGTGAACGGTTTAACTTCTCATAGAACTTTCGTGTGTTATTAGCACGGTACAGTTGCTCCGTTTCTTCACGGTCTCGATCTTCCTGCTGGCGCTTTTTCCTCCGGAAAATTGAGTTTTGTCTGTTCCGCGCCTGTTTATATCGTGCCTCGTTCGCCCTCGTGCGGTGTTGCAGCAATCTCGCCCATGCTGCATTCTTCTCTTCCACTAACTGCTCACATTCGCCGTCATACCAGTCGTTTCTCTGATCCGGGGGCACCGTGCCAAGTGCAGCGGTTGCGGTGCTACCAATGGCGGATCGAATATCTCTCCAGCCATCTTCAAGAGACGCTGCGCCTAGCTGCTCTTCCGTTGGGAGTGCCACTTCCAGCTGCTGCGCGTATTCTTGGGCTAGTCTACCGTCTTGTAGCCGCCCAATGTTAAGCCGCGGCGTCCGACTTCGACGCGTGTTGTACACCGTCGAGAGTTTTGAGCGCAGGCATACTGCAACGAGGTAGTGGTCGGATTCAATATTCGCACTGCGGTAAGTGCGGACGTTCGTGATGTCGGAGAAGAATTTGCCGTCGATTAGAACGTGGTCGATTTGGTTTTCCGTTTCTTGGTTAGGTGATCTCCATGTGGCCTTGTGGATATTTTTGCGGGGAAAGAAGGTGCTTCGGACTACCATTCCGCGGGAGGCTGCAAAGTTTATGCATCGTTGGCCGTTGTCATTCGATACGGTGTGCAGACTATCCGGTCCGATGACCGGTCTATACATTTCCTCCCTTCCTACCTGTGCGTTCATGTCACCGATGACGATTTTGACGTCCCGCAGTGGGCATCCATCGTATGTCTGCTCCAGCTGTGCGTAGAACGCTTCTTTGTCGTCGTCGGGTCTCCCTTCGTGTGGGCAGTGCACGTTGATGATGCTATAGTTGAAGAAACGGCCTTTAATCCTCAGCTTGCACATCCTTGCGTTGATTGGCTGCCACCCAATCACGCGTTGGCGCATCTTACCCAGCACTATGAAGCCGGTTCCCAGCTCGTTGGTGGTGCCACAGCTTTGGTAGAAGGTAGCCGCTCGATGCCCGCTTTTCCACACTTTCTGTCCTGTCCAGCAAATCTCCTGCAGCGCCACGACGTCGAAGTTGCGGGGATGTAATTCATCGTAGATCATCCTGTCGCAACCTGCGAAACCTAGCGACTTGCAATTCCATGTTCCAAGCTTCCAATCGTGATCCTGTATTCGTCGCTTAGGTCTTTGCCGATTATATCGAGTCGCATTATCTCTTATATTGTTCGTAATGATTGGTTTTCTAGGCGGCTTATTGGGCCTGCGCAAACCTCCTGTCTCGTCGGAGGGCCGTCGTGTCAGGGCTGTTTAGCGTCCCACCTAACACCAGGACTTGGGCTTGTGCGCTTTGAGCGGCACACGGTCGCTTTGGTGGGGCCTACTTGCGGATACATGCAGCTTTTTATAGAGGTTTAACAGGGCCCACTGTCAAACCCCACCACATCCTAGGTAAGCCCCACAACTCGCAGATGGCCTGGGGAGGGATCGTCAAGCCCTTGGACATAGTCCCTGCTGCCCCCGTGACAGTGGTATGTGTTTTCTCTTTTTCTTACCAACCCTGTCAGCAGTACAACCAATTTTGCTCGGGTACGGTGAATGCCACTATGCAACCGTTGTTACCATGACACCCTAAGCGCACATCGAAGTAGGCGTTTTTTTCAATTTGAATTTTTCATTCACTCCACACTTCACTCCACGTGTTAAAAATTTGCCTTATCAAATTGTTAAATAAAATTGGAATCTGCTAAAATAAAATAAATGATTAGTAAGTTTAAAACTAGTACACTGAAGTTTTTTTTACGCGGTTTTTTTTGCGCGTTTTTTTTTACGCGGTACCGACGTAAAAAAACCGCGTTATTTAAAAAAACGACGTAAAAAAAACCGCGCTAGTTTAAAAAACGACGTAAAAAAAACCCAAAAGGTTAGACTTAGAAAATTTTATATGTTATATGCCTACTGGGGACTTAGAAAATTTTAAATTGGGACTTATAATGGCCCTACCCCGTTTTCCTATTTGTTCGCTAGGTGTTGTTTGTAGGTCATAGTACGCTAGTATGGATCATGATATGGTACATGGTTTTTGTGATATGAAACCAGGAATGTGTTCCGATCTATGCTCAAGCTCATCCAAGAATCTCCTGAAATAAGGCCTTGAGATTTATGAAATAAGGCCTTGAGATCTATAAAGATCTGTCCTCTTGTTTCAAATATGGTACATGCTCTGTGTGACTCATAGAATAGATTGTGTTCAAAGCCTAAGTTATTGGTCATCCAAAAAAATCCCAAAGTAAGGCCTTTAGATCTACACGCGTAACCAAAGATCTGTGCCTGTTTCAAATATGGTACATGCTCTGCGTGACTCATAGAATAGATTGTGTTCAAAGCATAAGTTCTTGGTCATCCAGAAAACTTCCGAAGTAAGGCCTTTAGATCTATACGCGTAACCAAAGATCTATCAGCCTGTTTCAAATATATTTATTATTAGCATTAGCATCAGTATTGAGCAATTCGGACAAATTCGTAGGTGGTACAAGCCTGGACTATTGTATAAGAGTAGCACTTTCACATTCATCCGTTACCACAGATATTGATTTGGGGCTAATCACTATCTCTTATATGGAAGCAATGCACTCTCCAATAGCCGAGATCTGTTTTGGCCACGTTCTTGCGAATGCTGAGTTGAATGTGTGAATGTTAAACACCTAATTAAGAAAGATGCAGCGACGAACTCCCATGTGTGTCACTTGAGGTTTTTGAAATTGTTAATGAATCGTTTTGGTAAAACGTGAAACAAAGAAACAGCTAAGATAGAAATACAGTTGGAAACGAAAGAACCTAGAAATGAACCCATGACGTCCTGCTTATAAGGCAGAAGCGGTAGCCACTAGGCCACCCAACTCGTCTTTTTGTGGTTCACAAAGTATTGTATGTACACAAAATCCATCTACATTCAGTTCGGTCAGCAGATGTACGTCACCAGCCTTACAGTTCACGGAATGTCGTCAAATTATCTTCAACTGATCGATTTATCTTGCTCGCTGCGTACCTTGCCTTCTTGTCCCCATAGTGATGGGTGATATTCAAAGGCGCAATCTGGTGGTGACCGATTCATGAGAGAATGTGCAGGTTGAGGATCAAAGACCGGTTCTTCAGCTTTAGCATAATCAACGTTCATAGCCTACACGCCGGAAGCACTGATGATGAAAAGGATCCATTCTGCCGCTACCCTGAGGGAAGTTAAGGATGCCATCAGACAGCTAAAGACCAATAAAGCAGCTGGTAAGGATGGTGTCGGAGCTGAGCTCATAAAAACAGGTTCCAGAATCCAGAGATCCAAAGGTCTTACTTCGGAAATTTTTGGATGACCAAGAACTTATGCTTTGAACACAATCTATTCTATGAGTCACACAGAGCATGTACCATATTTGAAACAGGCGGACAGATCTTTGGTTACGCGTATAGACCCAAAGGCTTTACTTCGGAATTTTGTTGGATTACCAAGAACCTATGATTTGAACACAATCTATTCTATGCGTATCACAGAGCATGTACCATATTTGAAACAGGCGGACGGATCTTTGGTTATGCGTGTAGATCTTAAGGTGTTACTTCGGAAATTTTTTGGATGACCATGAATTTGTGCTATGAACACAATCTATTCTATGAGTCACACAGAGTATATACTATATTTGAAACAGGCTGATAGATCTTTGGTTACGCGTATAGACCCAAAGGCTTTACTTCGGAATTTTGTTGGATTACCAAGAACTTATGATTTGAACACAATCTATTCTATGAGTCACACAGAGCATGTACCATATTTGAAACAAGAGGACAGATCTTTGTAGATCTCAAGGCCTTATTTCATCAATCTCAAGGCCTTATTTCAGGAGATTCTTGGATGAGCTTAAGCATAGATCGGAACACATTCCATACTAGCGTACTATGACCTACAAACAACACCTAGCAAACAAATAGGAAGAAGCCCCGTCCATGATAAGTCCCAATTTAAAATTTTCTAAGTCCCCAGTAGGCACCAACATATAAAATTTTCTAAGTCCCCCAATAGGTTTTTTACGTCGTTTTTTTTTAAATAACGCGTTTTATTTACGCGTTTTTTTTTACGCGGTACATGGAGCGACGTAAAAAAAACCTTAGTGTACTTAATTGATTAAATAAAAGGTAAAAGTGATTATCCCTGTGAAAGTGACCCCAACGTGGAACCCTGTGGTGTGAACCGTCCCTTCGTCAGCGGAATAGACTTAATGCAGCAAGTGAGCACTGTTCCCGCGTTTCGCTACCAGGAAGTAGCTTACACTTTTAGATCCTATAAAAAATCAAAAAAGTTGAGCCTAGTGGTACGGAACGTTTAAGTTAGTACGGTTGTTTGCAGAAAGTTCGGTTAGTTTAAAACCAACAAGAAAAAGTGATTATTAGTGCTAGCATCTTAATCGGTTTCATTGTTCTATACTTTCACAATAGACCCATAGAAAAGCGGGTATTGTAAGGCAGAAATAGAACAATCTGAAGAAAAGGTAAATACTTGTAAGAAACGTTTAACTATTAGGGGTGGAATGAAGAGAGAGATGTCAATTAATAGGTGTACTAATTCCGGCATTAGGTCCATATCTGAGCCTTTTCATTCCGTTTTTTTCCTTCGGTGTAAAATCTCGAAGGTATTCTTCTCTGCATCCACAGTTTGCTGGACCAGCCAAGCCGATAACAGGGTCAGCAAATACCGTGCAGTAGTGGAGCCTACCGTCCCTCCGAGACCCATCACCCGACGGCGCCCATTTTGGAAAGAAACGTCGTCCAGTTACGGGTCAGGACGCCACGTACCAGGTCCCCGGCGGTTATTTTGTCGACCAAAAGCAATCATTTAAGGGATCGGACACACCACGTTTTACTCCTCGAGTCTGGATACCTGGCTGGTACAAGTGAAAGCCTTCTCGGCGGTGAACCATCGTCACAAACCGGGCTTGCTAGAGGCTCCACGATCCTCCGAACAAACCTGGCCCAGCGATCGTAGACCCGGCTACGCCCTTTGTACCGGTTCGGAATCGGTGACTGAATGCGAATGACCAGCCTGCAGCCGCCGCAAGCAAGATCTCGCCGGCAACTACATCGGCCTATACACGCCGTCATCGCCGCCATCAAGATCTCGCCGGCAACGTCATCGACCAATCCTCACCGTCAACTGCCGTAACCAAGTCCTAGCCGGCAACGCCATCGGCTTAACCTCGTCGCCAGCCGCCTCCACCAGGCACTCGCAAGTAAGCCACGCCATCGACCACCGCTGTCAAGCAACTGCTATCAACGCCCAGAGCGTTAATGAATAAAGCTTCCAATGAATGATTAAATTTGTTATGATTAAATCATTTAACCCTATGATTAAAGATTATGATTGATGATTAATCAGTTGTCGACAATGATTAATGATTAAGATTAACGATTGAATACCTTTTTGACAATGATTAACGATTATGATTAATGAATAAAAAGTTTCGAGAATGAATAACGATTAACGATTATGATTAAATATCGACACAATATGTATATTAATGATTAATGATTAAATATACTTATGATTAATCAAATCTAAGTATTTGCATAGTTATCAATAATCAGAAATCACACCCACTGTAAAAATAAGAAATATTACGTACAACGAAAACATTTCCGGATTTTAGATTCAGCTCACCACCCCGCATGCATGCCACCGTCCACCAAGCTACCCAACGAACACCATCACCCAAAAAGCGCAAGTACACCTATTCCAATGTACGTCTCTCTCTCTCTAGGGCCCAGTTGAGGCCAAATAAATATAAGTATGTAAAATGTAATTACGGTGCAAAGTTCCTTTTAGAAAGACACCATAATAGTCCGTGCCCAAAAGGAGGCAATCAAGCCTCGAACTTTTTAGTCTTCTGGATAAGAGTGAATTCTATCTTGCTTTTCAACACTTTTACTTCTGGAATTTGGTCGGTTTTCTTTCCTCGTTCAGAACTGATAGCTGTCGATTCGCTTCCAGCTCCTGCTAAAGATGAGTTGCCTATGAAGTTTGTGTAACGGTGTTACTAGCGTAAACGACCCCATCCTCAGCATACTTTCCCCACCCACTGCATCCCAATTGAGCAGCAGAGAGCTAGGAATTGGCACCCAACGAAAATTCAAATACCACCATTCACATAATTATCTCTTTAACCCTTTAGAGGAGGGAAAAACAGTAAAATTCCTGTTCTTATGTTTTCGTTCTCCAAACTTCATTATTGAGTTTGAACAATGGATTTGGAGTTCGACTTACAGTACAAACGACTTTTAGTGCATCATCTCGAAAATCACGAGATAGAATATAAGCTGACAATACGAGCAATACAGTTTGATCCCACTGAGTCTCGGTCTGCTATTCAAATGAGACTCAGGGATTGTTTGAAAGAAGAAAATGATACGACTGCAACAGATACTGATTTTTCAAGGTTTAATGTTTCGGTAGAGGAAGAGATAAAGATCATTGATAGAAACGTAGATCAGATTAGAGCGTATCTGGAAAATGAAGTGCGATTCGAAGTTTTCAAGGACAGTCTCAGGTTCCGACGCCGCAAAAAAAAGAAAAAAAGGGAAATGAAGATTTGACCTATAAATACGGGTGCATGGTGCATTGCAGAGAATCGTGGAGAATTTCGGCAGACGCAGAGGAAGCAACAGCTCAGGAGAGCAGCATCGAAGACACGGAGAGTAGCATACGACTTCCTTCAGCAGTAGCAGCAGCCGGGACGAGGCTTGCCCAGCCGAACGCCTATCCGGCGTCCACCAGCAGCAGCCGGGGCGAGGCTTGTTCAGCCGAACGCCTAGACGGCGCTCATCAGCAGCAGTCGGGACGAGGCTTGTTTAGCCGAACGCCCATCCAACTTCCATTCCACCACCAGCAGCCGGGACGAGGCTTGCTCAGCCGAACGCCTATCCGGCGTCCACCAGTAGCAGTCGGGCCGAGGCTCACTTAGCCGAGCGCCCATTCGACTTTCAGTTCATCAGCAGCGGCAGCCGGGCTTCTTTTAGCCGAGTGCTCATCTGACATCGCCAAGCCAGTTGATCGCAGGTAGTCGTCTCGCCATTCTACTGGAGTAAGGTTTTAAGGGGTTCCTTGCTGCAGCAGAAACATGGAGACGACGCTGCACGGTCGCGACACACTTCAAACAGTAAATACGTGTTTGGTCATTTGTCTGCTCAATTACCAATAGGTTATGAGCCCAGAAGAACTCATTGAAGAGGATAACTCAATTCAAACTGTGAAATCGTTATTCCGAGAGATTCGAGTACGATGAGTGATCTCAAGACGTCTTTCAAGAAGCTTGGTGATTCCAACTATGCGGTATGGAAATTTCGAATGGAGCTTGTACTGATTCAAGAGGACCTGTTGAGCGTCGTCAATGAACAGAAGCCTCAAAATCCGCCTGCAGATTGGATCACGAAAGATGCGAAGGCACGTGCACTCATTGGGCTCTCAGTTGAAGATGGGCAACTTTCGCATGTTATTCGAGCATCGTCGAGCAAGGAGATGTGGGACGCATTACGAACTTACCATGAACGGTCATCTTTGGCGAGCAAGGTCCATGTTCTTCGCAAGCTATGTTCCCAGAGGCTGTTGGAAGGAGAAAGCATGTCTGAACATTTGAACGAGATAACCTGCCTAACCAACCGGCTGATTGCTATGGGAGAAGAGCTGAAGGAACACTGGATAGTGGCCATGATTTTATCAAGCTTGCCGGAATCGTATGGAAGTCTCATTACGGCGTTGGAGAGGCGACCAGAAGCGGATCTAGCCTTGGAGTATGTGAAAGGTAAGCTCCTTGATGAATGGAAGCGACGTGAAGAAAACCAATCGATGGAAAAGGTGTTACGAACTGGTGGAGATGAGACAAACAAACTATCCATGAAACAGAAGGTAACCTGCCATTATTGTGGAGTAGAAGGTCATTTTCGTCGGGATTGTAGAAAGTTCATCAATGACAAGAGAATGCAGCAGAAGCCCAGAGATCAAAAGGTAAAGCTAGCAGTGAATGATGAAATCGAAATGTGTTTGGCGGCTGGTGAGCACACTGGTGCCGCATTGTGGTCATTGGACTCTGGCGCAACTTCTCATATGACGAATGATGTACGTTTGCTGGATAGATTGGATGCTTCGCGGAGAACTAGTATTAGTTTGGCGGATGGAAATAAAGTTTAAGGAACTGACGTTGGTACAGGAGTATTCCGAGGCGTTAATGATAAAGGCAAAGCAGTTAAGGATCAACTATCTGATGTCTATCATGTACCAGCGCTTTCTGGAAGTTTATTAAGTGTTAGCAAATTAAGCGATGAAGGATTCGAAGTTATATTCAACCAAACAATGTGCAAGATAGTGAAGAATGATGTGGTTTACTTGATAGGAGAGTGGCGAGGTAGTTTATATCATTTGAAGGCTGGACCCGAAAGAGTTTTGTTTACTGTGTCCGACCATTACCAACAATGTATTCATTTGTGGCATCGCCGGTTAGGACACCGGAATACGGATGCGATTTTGCGAATTGTGCGCGACGAAATGGGAACCGGTATGATGATGCAGAACTGTGGGGTTCAAACCATCTGTGGCACGTGCTGTGAAGGAAAACAAAGCCGTATTTCATTCCCGAAAGAATCGGAAAGCAGAACAGTGGCCGTGGGTGACTTGATTCATATGGACTTGTGTGGACCATTCGAAGAGTGTACACCGAGCGGAAACCGATTTTGTCTGGTGATCATTGATGATTTCTCCCGTTATACTGAAGTATACTTTGATGAGATGCAAAACTGAAACTTTTATCAAGATCCAAGAGTATGTTAGTTTAATGGAAAATCAATTTGGAAGAAAACCAAGAATCATGCGGGCAGACGGTGGAGGAGAATTCACCAACGGTAAATTGAAACAATTTTGTGCTAATTATGGAATCCGGATGCAGCAAACCGCTCCCTATAGCCCTCAGCAAAATGGTGTAGCAGAAAGAAAGAATCGATACCTGGTCGAAATGATAAGATGTATGTTAGCAGAATCAAAACTGGAAAAAAGGTTCTGGGGAGAAGCAATTACATTCAAAACCGTTTACCAATATCATCGTCAAACAAAACCCCCTATGAGGTCTACTACGGGAAGAAGCCATCATATACACATATGCGAATATTTGGATCAACGGCGTTCGTGCATATTCCAAAACAGAAGCGTAGGAAGCTTGACAAGAAAGCAGAAAAGTTAACATTTGTTGGTTACGCAGATGGATGCAAGGCATATCGTTTTCTGAACCGAATTGATTGTACTATCACTATCAGTAGGGATCCAAAATTTGATGAAAATTTGTATCAAGAATTTGAAATGGAAGAGCAGAATAACGATGACATAATAATAAGCCTGGATAATGGAACTTCTGTGCCTCAAGTGACAAATGATGAGCGTGAACCAGAACGCGAGCCGGAACTTGCAGGAGTTATACCACCGATCGAATCAGATGTGGACGGAGACGCACACCATGAAGTAAATCACGAAGAAGAATCAAATGATTATGAAAGTATTCTTAGACGATCTTCGAGGCAAACAAAAGGAGTCCCCCCTAAGTGGTTCGAGCGAATTTGGTCGGTTACAGAATGTCAGGAGGAGCCATTGAGTTTTGCAGAAGCTTTATCAAGTAACCACAGAGAAAGAGACGTCTCGCTCAACATATGTTCCATCGTACACCTTTTTAACGGTTTATTTAACTTTTTGTAGGTGGTCAATCGGCCACCGATGGCGCTTTCATCGATTTTGCTTGTGTTTGACGTTTGCATACTACCGCTATCTGGTTGCCGCTTGGCTACTCACCGGGATTTTAGCATTGGGCGACAATGTTTTCATGACGATGATTTTGATTGCCATTTGTTCTAAGTGAGACGTCTGTTTCTCTGTGAAGTAACCATAAAGAGGAATGGAAGATGGCAATGATGGAAGAAATTAATTTAATTGAAGAAAACAACACATGGAAGTTAGTTGATCTACCTGATAAAAGAAAAGCGATTGGCGTCAAATGGGTCTACAAAATAAAAAAAGATTCTAATGGAGAGATTTCAAGATTTAAGGCAAGACTGGTAGCAAAAGGATTTAGCCAACAATATGGCGTTGATTATGACGAAATATTTGCTCCGGTTGTACGTCAAACAACTTTTCGTAATGATATGGAAATGCTAATATCATCTTCCAAACTTAGACGCACATGTTCATGATAGAATTAGGCGAAAGTATAGAATTGATAGTTCCGTTAGGATACGGCAGGCATGAAGAATGTTTTTTTTTTTTCATAGAAGTCGATTTGAAAGCGAGCGGAGGGCAATATTTGTGATGGCATGTATCACACGACCACTGGCCACTGAAGATATATCAGCTTCCACACCGATATTCTTCCCTCCCCCTTCATACTGGAGCTTGGCAGAAGGAAGGTCGTGTGATATGTGCCATCACAAATATTGCCCTCCGCTCGCTTTCAAATCGACTTCTATAAAAAAAAACATTCTTCATGCCTGCCGTATCCTAACGGAACTATCAATTCTATACTTTCGCCTAATTCTATCATGAACATGTGCGTCTAAGTTTGGAAGATGATATTAGCATTTTCATATCATTGTAAATCGTTTAGCTTCACGTAGAAGTAACACACACAAAAATCATTAATTTAGTGTAACTTCTCGTACTTTATTGGCAATTGCTGCAAAAAGAGGGATGTCTGTACGCCAATACGACAACAAGACTTGAACGGGATCCTTGAGGAGGAGATTTATATGCAGCAACCTCCTGGTGGTTAAAGAAAGCGAACATAAAGTCTATCGATTATACAAAAGCTTATATGGATTAAAACAGGCTGCTAGAGCATGGAACCAACAGCTCAACTCAGTACTAGAACATCAAGGTTTCAAGCGTTGTGAATCTGATCCATGTTTGTATACGAAGCTAAGAGGAGGAAAGCATTGTTATGTTCTAGTCTATGTGGATGACATTTTGGTTGCAAGCGAGGACAACAATCTAATCGTTGAAACGGAAAAAGCTTTACAAAACAGATTTGCGCTTACATCACTGGGAGAAATCCACTGGTATTTGGGAATGGAAGTCAAGCAAAATAAGGATGGAGATTTCTTCATATGCCAAGAACGCTACATCGAGCAGATTGCAAACTCATCCGGATTAATAGAAGCTAAACCATCAAAAATACCCTTAGACCCAGGATATTACAAGCATGAATCAAATGATTGTTTTCCAGATAACAAAGAATATCAAAAACTTATGGGCCAGTTACTGTATGTATCAGTTAATACCAGACCAGATATCTCTGCAGCTGTGTTCATTTTAAGCAGAAAAACGAGTTGTCCGAATAAAGATGATTGGGTAGAACTTAAACGGGTTGCTCGTTACGTGATGACAACCAAACACTTATGGCTACGACTGAGCAATACGAAGAAAAATGAAGAATTACTGGGATATTGCGATGCTGATTGGGCTGAATGCCGAGATGATAGAAAGTCCAATAGCGGTTTCCTGATGAAATACAACGGAGGAACAATTACTTGGGCATGTCGCATGCAAACGTGTGTGTCGCTCTCAACGGCTGAAGTAGAGTTCGTAGCGCTGTCAGAATCTGTTCAAGAAACAATGTGGTTGAAACGGTTACTGCACGATCTTGGCGAACATCCAGCTATCCCTGTGATTTATGAAGATAATCAAAGTGCCCTGAAAATGCTTGAAAATGAAAAATTCAGTAACAGGACAAAACACATTGATACCCGGTATCATTACGCAAGGGATATGAAAATGAAACAAGAAGTCAGTTTTATCTACTGCTGTACCGAAGAAATGATTGCAGATCTTCTCACGAAACCTCTTGGAGCGGTCCGTTTGGAAAAACTGAGAACTATGTCTGGAGTCGAGATCATGCGTTGAGGAGGAGTGTTGAAGTACAAAGCAACTCATTGATCATAGTAGGCAACCTGTTACACTGTTCATTGACATACGT
The DNA here is from genome assembly GCF_024139115.2 of Armigeres subalbatus. Classification (NCBI taxonomy): domain Eukaryota; kingdom Metazoa; phylum Arthropoda; class Insecta; order Diptera; family Culicidae; genus Armigeres; species Armigeres subalbatus. The sequence continues at coordinate 99,594 of NW_026942623.1, forward strand.
ATAATTTGTAGAAAATAAATCATTCCTGAATTACACTTCAAACAGTAAAGACGTTTTTGGTCATTTGTCTGCTCAATTACCAATATGGTAAACACGCACTTTTCTATCTTCTCTCCTATGCCTAAGGTAAGAGAGGAGATGATGCAATATATCGTTAGGTCCATATCCAATCTAAAACTAGGAGCAATTCCTAAGACATCTAAGCAGTTGAGGGAAGACTCTCAAAATAGACGGAGTGGAAGTAAAGAACATGAAAGGTAAACCATCGGAGGGGACGAGAATGAGTTAGGTACAGTAGGACATACCAAATCGAAGCGTCATGAATTAAAATATTATAAGCAGCATTTAGCAAAATATTTAGGAGCACTCGCCGCGTGGTATCCGTTAGGTATCCCGCCATATCTATTAGGATGGCCGTGTTCTGATGATAGTCAAGACACGAATCGACCAGAAAAAGTTATACGAAACATTCCGTTAAATAAGGCCTCAAAGTCAAAGCCAGGCTAAGACATCGTATTCTGTTTCAGAGTCTGATCCGCAAAGTTCTTCCTCGAAATCAGATCCGCCGGTTAGTAGACACAAAAATGATCGTCATCGCCGCCGCGTTTATCAGTAGAGTCGGCCCATTTCGGAATGGAACATTCGATATGATGGTAGATGATAATGACCATCAAATTTATTAAAGAGGTCGAGTTCTATGCTAACTCGAAAAATATTTCGAAACGAATCCGCGATTTACCTCTTCAATGATCAAGCAAAGTATTGGTTTATGTCGGGCATTGAAAATGGTGACTCCGAGAATTGGGACGAGTTGAAGATGAGAGATTCGTACAGGAATATGAAATTTTTCCGTTGAACTGAAATATCTACGAAATGTCCTACATCTGTCTACAGATCTTTTTTATTTATTTTTATTTTTTATTTTTATTTATTTCGTCGGGGATATCTGGAAATTCTGTAAGAAGAAATATGGTTCATATAGTTAGATTCGAGGATTTCCTGTTCTTCTTCTTCATTGGCATTACATCCCCCACTGGGACATAGCCGCCTCGCTGCTGAGTGTGCAAAACAAGTGTAAAGAATGACTATGAAAAATCTCAATGTCCGAACGTGGGGACAACTATTGGATACATACAGACATTGATTTTGCACCACTATTACATGGTACATCTAACAAATCATGATCATTAAATATTTAAAATATGGCTTATATGGACCATCTTCACATAATCAGAATGCATTAGATTGATTTTAATATTGTTGATTCAAACCTCCTAAAATAACGCGAAACATCAAAATTTTAAGCATTTTTATTTAATTTCAAATTTTGTGCAAAGTTTACTACATGAAGATCTGATATTCCATGCCGTTAAAGGCCTTTTCAATAGCTTCCTTTTGAAGGAGGGACCTCTGCAAGTGTCGTTTTAAGAAGTGTCCGGTATTGGGAGGTGTCCGGCGCTGGGGGATCTCCCCCTAAATAGTTAATGAGCCACCTCACGAAACGATCTTTTACATACGGGGTGATTTCTATAGTAATTTCCATACAAACTTCAAACTGCTCGTACTCAGTTAAATTACTACCAATACAGTTGAAAATTTAGGAAGTTCATCAAATCAGCAAATGTTATCGTTCAAGCATAGGGGAGCGAAAAAGTCTAGAAACTTGAATAACTCTAAGCTCTAAGCAAATAATTTACCTTATGATCTGTTTTACATAGTTTACGTCGGGCGGTCGTATCTTGATTTTTATAACATCAAAATAATCGTTGAAAATTTTAAAAACTATTGTCAGTTGGGTTTTGCAAAATTCGGTTCCTTTATGCCTTAAACCATCGGAGAGAGGTACTGAGAAGCGAAAATTTTAGTTGTACAATAGTTTAGTATTTGGAGCTTAATTCAAATTTGGAAAATAGTAGGACCACAAGATTGTTAGTTGGGATAAGCGAAATTCGTTCCCTAATCCAAGTTATAGACATTTTAGTATGAAAATAGCGCTCTACGCGAGAGAGTTGAAGGTTTAGAAAATATCATTTTGCAACGGAACATTGCCTAACTGGCCATAATTAGGTACACTCAACCCTCTTTTTACGGCAGTTTTTTATACGTCACTTCGTTTTACGGCCTCCTTTTTACGGCACGTGACGTAAAAAGAATTTGAAACATTATTTTCATCCAAAAGTAAGCCTATAAGAAGGCACTCTTAGAAACCCAAAAAACAAAGTAGATGCTTTGTATATTCATCATTTACCTTCAACAATTGTTCCGTTCCAGGTCATCCAAGAATTTCCTGGAGTCTACACGCGTAACCAAGGATCTAAGGTCTACAAGCGTAGCGAAAGAGCTGTTATCTCTTGTAAAACATGGTTTATGCCCTATTTGATATATTAAACCAAATTCCGTTCCAGGTCATACAAGAATTCCCTGGAATATAGGTCTTGAGGTCTACCCGCGTAACCGATGGGCTGTTATCTCTTTAAAATGGTTCATGCTCCATATGATCTATTAAACCAAACTCAATATGCCTTAAGCAGCCGTTCCTTTCCTGGTCATCCAAGAATTCCCTAGACTCCTCAGCCGCGGATTCATCCCAAATATGTCCTCCGAGTATTTGTCTTTCACTTGCGTCTCAAATGTAGGCATATGAGATGATCTAAGATCTCCAAATTGTCCTGGAGTTTGAATCAAATGGTCTACCGAATCAACCAAGTCTTCTATGATGTATTCAGCCACGGTAACCACCGAATTATGTCCTCAAAGTATTCGTCTTTCGCTCACGTCTACAAATCCAGGCATATGAAATGTTCTAAGATCTCCAAATTGCCTTTGATTTTGAATCAAATGGTCTGCCGAATCAACCAAGGCCTTAATGATGTCCCCAGCCGCGGTAACAACCCGAGCAGCACAAGTCAGACAAACATCCCAAGGATTATTTTCAGTTTTATAACGGTCATGTAAACCATTATTTGCTCTACATGACTTCTGTAAAAGGGGCCCTCCTTGGCGCGCGGCTACAAAGCAAGACCATGCTGAGGGTGGCTGGGTTCGATTCCCGGTGCCGGTCTAGGCAATTTTCGGATTGGGAATTGTCTCGACTTCCTTGGGCATACAAGTACCTCGTGTTAGCCTCATGATATACGAATGCAAAAATGGTAACTTGGCTTAGAAACCTCGCAGTTAATAACTGTGGAAGTGCTTAATGAACGCTAAGCTGCGAGGCGGCTCTGTTCCATTGTGGGGATGTAATTCCAATAAGAAGAAGAAGAAGAAGAAGACTTCAGTAAAATCAGCCCAGAGTGTAAAATAATCGAAATTTTTTAGTGAAGTCCATTATTCTTCTTTTGTCAGTTCACTTCCGACACATTCATAGTCGGCTCTGGACAGTCAATATTCAGTTGAATATTAGTTATTGCACATTTTACAAATTGATAAATTATCTGAAATCTGAACACGTTTCAAATGAGTAAAGTGATTTATCACACAGGACTGAATCCGATTTTCATCGGCGAGGCACTTTCAGCGGTAAACATCAACATAAACAATGATAAATATGTTTTTTTCTGCACATAGTAAACACATTCAGTGACAGTCGAATGAATGAGTTCGTGGAGTAGTCGTCTGACTATGTCATTCTATGTTTGAATATTCATGCGATGTTCGTCAAAATTCGGACCGAAGTTGCTTCATGAAGATGAATATTTTAAGCTCTGAATCAGCCTAAAACTAAAATGTTTGTAGGGATGATTGTAGCAATTTGATTGTGACTAAATTCGGTGAATTCATATGGACCATGCCCTTTTTGATCCAAAGAACCAAAGTGAATACGGCTTCAACTATTGTTCCATTGCAGATCATCCATGAATAACATCCATCCCTGAAATAAAAGGCTGCTATCTCTTAAAATAAAATGCTCATACCAGTTTTGATCCATAGGATTAAATTGGATACCTCTTCAACTATTGTTCCATTCCAGGTAATTTAAGAAAGTCATGGAGTACAAGTCTTTAGGTCTACAGGATTATTATTTTCAAATGGTTCATCCCATTTTGATCCATAGATCCATATTAGATACGCATTCAACAATTATTCCATTCCAGGTCATCGAAGAAAACTCTGAAGTCTAGACTTCGTGGCTGGGTACATATTGGAAGCCTTGATTGATTCGGTAGACCATTTCATTCAATCTCTAGAACAATTGGGAGATCTTACAACATGTTGAGATGAGTGAAAGACAAACACTCGGGGAATATATTACAACATCTTACATGCTAAAAGTTGTGACTCAAGTGAAAGACTGATACTCAGAAGACAAAATTGGGTTGACACCGCGGCTGAGGACATCGTGAAAGCCTTGTTTGATTCGGCAGAACATTTGATTAAAACTCCAGAACAATTTGGAGATTTTAAAACATATCATATGTCTGGATTTGATACGTAAGTGAAAGACAAATAATCGGAGGACATAATTGGGTTGATACCGCGACTGGGGGCACCATGGAAGCCTTGGTTGATTCATTACACCATTTGATTCTAACTCCAGAACAATTTGAAGATCTTAAAACATCTCATATGCCTGGATTTTATACGTAAGTGAAATACAAATAATCGGAGGACATATTTTTGTTGATACCGCGGCTCTGAAAATCGTGGAAGCCTTGGTTGATTCATTAGACTATTTGATTCAAACTCCAGGACAATTTGAAGATCTTACAACACCGCATATGTCTTGTTTTAAGACGCAAGTGAAAGGCAAATACTCAGAGAACATAATTGATTTGTAAGCACGGCTTAGGACATCATGAAGGCTTTGGTTGATTCGGCAGACCATTTGATTTAAACTCCAGGACAATTTGGAGATCTTACAACTTCTCTTATACCTGTATTTGAGACGTTAGTTAAAGACCAATACTCAGAAGACAAAATTGAGTTAACACCGCGGCTCTTGACATCGTGGAAGCCATGGTTGATTCTGTACACCATTTGATTCAAACTCCACGACAATTTGGAGATCTTAAAACATCTAATATACCTGTACTCGAGATGCAAGTGAAAGACAAATACTCGGAAGGCATGATTGGGATGATGCCGTCGCTGAGGACATCATGGAAGCCTCAGTAGGTCCGGTAGACCATTTGATTCAAACTCCAGGACAATTTGGAGATCTTACAACTTCATACATGCAAGAATTGAAGACGGAAGTGAAAGACAAATAATCGGATGACAAAATTGGGTTAACACCGAGACTGGGGACATCATGGAAGCCTTGGTTGATTAGGTAGACCATTTGATTCAAACTTCAGGACAATTTGGAGATCTTACTACATCTCATATACCTGGATTTGAGACGCAAGTGAAAGAAAAATACTCGGAGGACATAATTGGGTTGATACCGCAGCTATGGACATCATGGAAGCCTTGGTTGATTCGGCAGATCGTACTACATCTCATATGTCTTGTTTTGAGACGCGGTATTTGCTTTTTTTTACAAATCAGGTGTTTATTATCGATTGGTAACTACTGTTGGTAAATAATTTCTGGAGAGAATAGCACTCGTAATCATTGGATGATTTGATTTTACACAACAGTGGCCTTCACAATTTCAAATCTCTTCAAAACGAAGTCACCATGCCCACATCTGGCATCCCTGATGTTCGCAGTCTCCTTCTGCTGGCTGTGGCCGGGCATGGAACCGGTATTTAACATTTCAACGCCTTATTTGGTTTCTTATTCCTGCGTAAATAAATCAAGCAATTATCTCATCCCGTTTCTTCGGCGTTTTGTTTTCGGGGTTCGAGTTCTCGTCCGCCGCGTTCGTCGTCGTCGTCGACGTCGCCGTGTGATTCTCGGATTGACGTGAGAAGGGTGCGCTTGTTTTGCTCCGTTGATTGGTCCGATTGCCTTGCGTTTGAATCTGTGTGTTTTTATAATCTTTCTACAAACTCCAAATTTCTAGTTTCAAGCCTTCATTCACGCCTTTTGATTCGGGACTGCTGATCCCGTTGAATGAGGGGGCAAAGTGAATAATTATACGGTTTGGGTGATTCTCAAAATTTATAACGATACCCCATATCGAGATTGCGTTGCGCCGTTTATTATGGCAACTGAGCTGGCTTGCAGTCGCAGAGCCAGTGCCAATGTGCTTACTTTGGTTTGTTTTATGGCTTTCTTTGACAGGTGTCACTCGTTGGAAATTATGATGCAAATTATTTGGCCACAGGCGCGCATAAAATATACCAAATATAAATACCACCGTGGTTGATTCTGCTTCGTCTACTTTGTAAGCAAAAAATTATTAGCTCTTTTATGAAAAATGTGCATCGTTTAATCGAACCTGACGACAGCGCTTCGATGATAAGAGTCTCGCTCAGGTGAATGCCATAAATCAAAAGCGAGACTGAAAATGCTATGCATGAGATCTTGAAACATGTTCGTGCTTCTTGTGCGTTTTGTTTTCATGGTAGTCAGCCATAAACCAATTTTTTTGAGGATTGAATTTATCAGAAATGGCAAAAAAATGGTGGATTGCCTATATGCTCCAACTATTTATACATGTGCAAGTTATGCATGTTAATTCAATGTAGGTTAGGGTTACGGATGTATTTTTGGCCATCCGTATCAGAACTCATATTTTGTACTACCAAGCTGCATTTTGTCATTTTTATCGCATACTTACTTGATACTTGATAGGCTACAGCTCTTCGATGAACCTACACCGAATGGAGTATCCTTCTTCCCCATTGGACTCGATCCTGGGCTAATCGCTTCCAGTCGCCCTGAACGTTGAGCGCATTCAGGTCCCCTTCAACTGCAAAAGGCCATCCTGTATGCACCCTTCCACGAAGCCTACGGCCTCTTCCGGGTTCTCTACTAAATATTATCTTCGCTTTACACTCTTACGGCATACGAACAACGTGTCCAGCTCACCACAGCCTGCCATGTTGTATAAGCTTAACTATTTCCAGCCCTATGTACACCTGGTATACTGCCGTTATACGCATAACTGTCTCATGTACATAGGAAATCCCAGCAAACATGCGTATGACGGCAGTATAACTCGTGATTCAAGCGACGCCACCAGATGCCGTTCTTCTCTTTACCGCCGAGTATTGTCCGCAGCACCTTACGCTCAAACATTCCGAAAGCTCTCCTATCAGCCTTCTAACACGTACGTCCCCAACCCCCATTTTACGACAAAACTCAAAATTCAAAACCACGCAGCTCAGCCAATTTCTAACGGATTTTCAAGCAATCTTCTGGAATCGATCACAAAATTCCTATAGTTTTAGGAACCGGAGTCAATTTTTATGCAATGGCCATGGTTCAGGATATATTCCGGGGAGTACTGGGGTTACCTCCCTCCCGGAAAAAATGGTCACTGGCAGATCGGCTTCAAAATCCACCGTGCGACATGTTAAACTTCATGATTTTGCAAAACAAGTACACTGGAGTAAATTTTGGCGATTTTAGATCGAATTGACCACTTTCCGGGTACTTCCAGAGCCTGGTTTCCTTGGGGAAGTGGCCAATATCCGTTCAATCTTGGAATCCATCTTGCGACATGTCAAACTTCATGATTTTGCAAAACAAGTACACTGGAGTACATTTCGGCGATTTTCGATCGAATTGACCACCCTTCGGGAAGTACCCGAAGGAAGCAGGGCCTGGTTCCCTTGGGGAAGTGGCCAATTTTCGTTTACTCTTGGAATCCACCTTGCGGCATGTCAAACTTCATAATTTTGCAAAACAAGTACACTGGAGTCCATTTCGGTAATTTTCGATCGATTTGACCTGTGCACTGATTGAAATTTAACCGACAGTGGCGTGATAGATCATTTTCAGCCAACGGCGTCACGCCGTTGTTGATTGGCGGCGGTGTGGATTGGCGTGAACCAGTTTCAAGTGCCAAAATTTTGGAAATCCTCCGGAAGTTCCTCCAGGAATTCCTCCGGAAGTTCCTCCAGGAATTCCTCCGGAAGTTCCTCCAGGAATTCCTCCGGAAGTTCCTCCAGGAATTCCTCCGGAAGTTCCTCCAGGAATTCCTCCGGGAGTTCCTCCGAAAGTTCCTCCAGGAATTCCTCCGGAAGTTCCTTCAGGAATTCCTCCAGAAGTTCCTCCAGGAATTCCTCCGGAAGTTACTCCAGGAATTCCTCCGGAAGTTCCTCCAGGAATTCCTCCGGAAGTTCCTCCAGGAATTCCTCCGGAAGTTCCTCCAGGAATTCCTCTGGAAGTTCCTCCAGGAATTCTTCCGGAAGTTCCTCCAGGAATTCCTCCGGAAGTTCCTCCAGGAATTCCTCCGGAAGTTCCTCCAGGAATTCCTCCGGAAGTTCCTCCAGGAATTCCTCCGGATGTTCCTCCAGGAATTACTCCGGAAGTTCCACCAAGAATTACTCCGGAAGTTCCTCCAGGAATTCCTGGAGAAACTTCCGAAGGAATTCCCGGAGGAACCTCCGGAGGAACCTCCGAAGGAACTCCTGGAAGAACTTCCAGATGAATTCCTGGAGGAGCTTCCGGAGGATTTTCTGAAGGAACTTTTAGACGAAATCTGGAAGGAGTTTCTGGAGGAACTTCCCAGAGGCACTTACGGAGGTATGTCCAAAGGAAATTCTTGACGATCTTTTAAAAAAAACTAGTGGAGGAACTTCTGGAAGAATTCCTTGAAACTTCTGAAGAAATTTTGGCGCTTGAAACTGGTTCACGCCGATCCACGCCACCGCTGATCACCAACGGCGTAACGCCGTCACCTCTGCCTGAATATGATCTATCACGCCACCGCCACAGTGGCTAAAATCGTGTTTCGAGCGCGTTTAATTAATAGTATCTTTATTATGCAATTTAGCGTAATGGTGTCTTCGAGACATTTTATCAGTAAGTTTATGCGATTCTTTTGAGGTATTCAGTTTACTGATCAATCCCCCTAAAAGTAAGATGAAAAATTTATTTTTTCCACTTCACGACATATAAGGTTTGATTCTTCTTAAAAGTTGTAGCAAAAGCTCTCCTGAAAACTTTTGCCGAAGACACCAAGTTCGTAATTCCATTACTTTTGGAGACTTTTTACGTTTTATGCGGACAAACCGTTAAAATGTGTTTTTTCATCATATCTTTTCCACTTTAATTTATACATTTTGTGCATGTTTTAGAAAGTTTTAGATAATATTAAAATACGCCGTTTGGTGACTATTGTGACTTAAAAACTTTAAAAATAAAAAAGCTATAACTGTTTTATTGGTTTTAAAAGATCAGTTGTCCATTGTCCACTCACAATCACACTGTTATATCTGATTTCGATTATTTCTCAGCATCGAGTTTCCATGGGGAAGAGACATGGAAACTCGATGTAGCTGAGAGTTTGGAAATCCACCGACAGGTACAAACAGCGCTGTTGAATAAGGATCAGGGAAATGGCAGCTCTTGGCTCTTCAAGTTTCTACCTAAACAATAAAGTAATTTATTGTATAGGTAAATAAAGTAGGCAAATAAGATTAGATTAGGTACCTAGCGTAGTATAAATAGTGTAAGTTGCGATTGTTTTCTTCAAGTCGAGTCAAGTACAAGACACTGAAGACGACCACACAGTTGTGGTCGAAATACGTATCTGCAAAGATAACGAAAATTAACTGGTGGAATTAAATGGACAGTACTTAATTCGTCTTAGACGGTTTAATACATTCCACTAAACGAGCTTAATATATTTTTCTGGATTTTTTAGTCATATTTAATATAACTACAATTTGACAAGGGGCAAATTGTGGCATTCAATCTCATACGCACAACAAAGTACAAGTAATGAACTTTAAATTATTACCTGAACTGTAGAGTTGTAAGCGAATGTAAGGAATGTTTCATCAAAAACCATTTCCTACTATTCAAGGTAGAAATCAATCACCCTTCAATGAGTTGATGAACTAATGCACCATGCGTCTCCATGTGCTTGGTTGCTTATACATCGAACATGCTCAAAACTTGTTGGCATAAAAATCAATAAATCTCCAAAAGTAAAGAAATTACGAACTCGGTGTTTTCGACAAAGTTTTTCAGGAGAACTTTTGCTACAACTTTTATGAAGAATCAAACTTTATATGTTGTGAAGTGCAAAAAATAAATTTTTCATCTCACTCTTAGGGGGATTGTTCATAAGGCTGAATACCTCCAAAGTAGCGCGTCAACTTACTGATAAAATGTCTCGAAGACGCCATCATGCTAAATCACATTATAGAGATACTATTAAATAAACGCGCTAAAAACTCGATTTTAGCCACTGTGCGCCGGTAAAATTTCAATCAGCGCACAGGAAGTACCCAGTACTGGAAGTACCCAGAGGGTGGTTAATTCGATCGAAAATCACCGAAAAGGACTCCAGTGTACTTGTTTTGCAAAATTATGAAGTTTCCCGGACATGCCGCAAGGTGGATTCCAAGATTGAACGAAAATTGGCCACTTCCCCAAGGGAACCAGGCCCTGGAAGTATCCGGAGAGTGGGCATCGATCGAGAATCACCGAAATGTTCTCCAGTGTACTTGTTTTGCAAAATCATGAAGTTTGACATGTCGCACGATGGATTTCGAACCCGATCTGCCAGTGACCATTTTTTCCGGGAGGGAGGTAGCCCCAGTACTCCCCGGAATATATCCGGAACTATGGCCATTGCACAAAAATTCGCTTGTTTGAAAATCCGTTAGAAATTGGCTGAGCTGCGTGGTTTTGAATTTTGAGTTTTGTCGTAAAATGGGGGTTGGGGACGTACGTGTTACCGTCCATGTTTCATGGCCGTATAAAGCCACCGGAAGAATCAGAGTAGTATACAGCGCGAATTTTGTCTTCGTTTGCAGAATACGGGACTTAAGCTGGTTACGACGTCCTTAATAAGTCCTGTTTGCAGCTGCAATACGCCTTTTCACCTTTTTTCCAAGATACACAAATTCTTCTACCAAATCAAATTTTTCACCATCAAGCACCATTTCACTACCACCCCCACTAATGAACCCACATACCTTTGAAGTTCCTGCAGGTGAACCTCCATCATGCAAAAGGAGCTTCGGCTGTTATGAGTAGGAGATTCAAAAAGGAGGAATTTGGAGTGGCACTAATTCAAGAGCCATGGTCTAATAAAGGGAAAATAAATGGTATAGACATACAGAACAGTAAGTTGTTTTATGATGAAAACAAAGTTCGCCAAGAACTGCTATTTTAGTCGATAAAACATTGAATTGTTACCCCATTACAAGCTTTTTAAAACGGGACATTGTTGCGATCATGGTTGAGGTGCCAACCACCAATGGAAAAACTGAGGTTGCTGTAGCTTCGGCCTATTTTCCGGGTGATGATCCTGAGGCCCCTCCTCCTGAGGTCGAATCATTTGTCCAATACTGTAGAGAGAATAACAAGTCATTCATCATTGGCTGTGATGCTAATGCGCATCATACCGTGTGGGGTAGTACGGATATCAACAGTAGAGGTGAATGCTTACTTGAATATCTCTCATCCAATAATATTGATATTTGCAATAGGGGAAATGATCCAACATTTTCTAATGCAATTAGACAAGAGGTCTTAGATCTGACACTGTGCAACGGTGCGATTTATGAAAGAATTGCAAACTGGCATGTCTCCAAGGAAACATCATTGTCAGATCATAGACATATTGTGTTTGAATGGAGTTGGGGAAAACGATCATCAACTTCATTTAGAAACGCTAGAAAAACGAACTGGGAACAATATAAGCAACATTTAAATTCAGACCCATTTACAAAGAGTGGAAAAATTGATTTAGTTCAAGACCTGGAATGTTTTTCCCAAAAGGTAAATGATAAGATTTTAAATGCTTTCTACAATAGTTGTCCTACTAAACAGTCGTCCTCTAACAGGGACGTTCCGTGGTGGAACTAAAAAAAAACGCGGAAGACTTCTCGTAAACTTTTTAATAAAGCAAAAAGAACCTCGAATTGGACTCCGTATAGGAGTGCACTTACTGAGTACAATAACGAAATAAGAAAGTCCAAAAGAAGATCGTGGGTTCAAACGTGTGAAAATATTAGCAATACTCCAGAAGTCGCGAGACTTCAGAGGGCACTTGCAAAAGATCATACTAATGAACTAGGGAATCTGAAAAAAAGGATGGATTTTCCACACAAACTTCTGGTGAAACATTAAAGTTGATTATGGAAACCCATTTTCCTGGATCGATTATGTGTGTAGACCCAACAACAAGTGGTTCGGTTGAAAGTCAAAGATGTTCAGCAAGACCAACTAAAATGTCTGATGATTCAAAAAATGTTACACAAGCCTTGGCTGACGATATCTTTACAAAAGCCAGGGTAGAGAATGCAGTGAGATCTTTTGAGCCTTATAAATCTGCAGGACCGGATGAAATAATTCCAGCAATGCTTCAAAACGGCGAAGCAGTGAAGATTTTTAAGGCAAGTCTAAGACTCAATTATATTCCATCTTCATGGAGGAAAGTAAAAGTTATCTTTATACCAAAAGTAGGAAAGCGAGATAAGACGCATCCTAAATCGTTCAGACCAATTAGTCTTTCATCAGTTCTGTTGAAAACTATGGAAAAGGTGTTGAGTGATTATATCAACTCAAATTACATGCTTAAACATCCACTGTCTAAGTTCCAGTTTGCTTACCAGTCCGGTAAGTCAACAATTACGGCACTTCATACAGTGGTATCTAAAGTGGAAAAAGCGCTTTCGGTAAAAGAAATAGCGCTTTGTTCTTTCTTGGACATTGAAGGAGCTTTCGATAACGCTTCTTATTCGTCAATGGATCGTGCCATGAAGAAAAGAAACTTCGACATGAACATTATCAAATGGATTCACAGCATGCTTGCAAAAAGAGAAATCTCTTCAGAGCTGGGAAGTTCGTCTCTTACAGTATGGGCAACCAAAGGTTGCCCTCAAGGAGGGGTCCTCTCACCACTAATGTGGTCCCTAGTTGTAGACGATCTTCTAGGAAGCTTGAAAGAAAAAGGTTTCGAGGTTGTAGGCTTTGCTGACGATATTGTCATCATAGTGAGGGGGAAATTCGACAATATCATTTCTGAAAAAAATGCAATGGGCTCTAAATTTTACCCAATCGTGGTGTATTCAGGAAGGCCTTAGCATTAATCCGTCAAAAATTGTAATTGTACCATTCACTAGGAAAAGGAAACTTGATCTAAAAGCTCTAAAGCTTGGAGGACTAGAAATTCAGCTTAGTGAACAGGTCAAATACCTGGGAGTCATTCTGGATTCTAAACTGAATTGGAATGCTCATATTGAGTGTGCAATCGGAAAGGCAACTAGTGCCTTCTGGATATGCTCTAAAACATTTGGAAGAAAATGGGGCTAAAGACCAAAATGATAAAGTGGATCTATACTTCCATTATTCGTCCAAAACTGACATATGCTGCTCTTGTCTGGTGGCCAAAAACAAAAAAGGCTTCTGCACAGAAGAAGCTGACAAAACTACAAAGGTTAGTGTCCATTGCTATAACGGGAGCGATGCGCAGCACCCTTCAAAATCTTTAGATGCAATTCTTAATCTGCTACCATTGTATGAATTCGTGCAGTTAGAAGCGGAAAAGAATATGCAAAAACTTAAACGATTGAAGTTATTCAAGTCAGGCGATTTAGTGGGCCACTTGAGTATTTCACAAAATTTTCAATATGGGCCAGTGATGAATATGAATGGAGACTGGATGAAACCTGTGGAGAACTATGACATTCCTTACAACATATATGAACCATCACGTATGGTTTGGGATGTCGGAGGTCCCACTGTTCGAGACGGTTCCATAAAATTCTACACAGATGGCTCAAAAATAGGAACAAAAACGGGTGCAGGAATCTTCGGCCCTGGGATAGCGATCTCAGTGGCAATGGGAAACTATCCAACGGTGTTCCAAGCGGAGATTTTTGCTATAATGAAATGTGCTAATATCTGTGTGGAAAGGAAATATAGATATGCAAATATTTGTATTTTCACAGATAGTCAAGCGGCACTCAAAGCGTTGAGTAGCTTTAAATGTACGTCAAAACTTGTCTGGGACTGCATTCTTTCATTGCGAAAGGTGTGCCAAGAGAACTCCGTAAATCTGTACTGGGTTCCAGGGCACTGTGGCATTGGAGGTAATGAAAAGGCAGACGAGCTTGCGAAACGAGGTTCAAATACACAGTTTATTGGCCCAGAACCTTTCTGCGGTATATCATACTGTACCATAAAAATGGAATTAAAATCCTGGGAAGCACAAAGGTTGATGACCAATTGGTTGGTTGCCGAAAAGTGTGCTCAATCAAAGAGATTTATAATTCCCAATGTTAAAGTAACTGAAAAGCTCTTAGAGCTCAGCAAGAGAGCTCTTTGCACCTTCACTGGCCTAATAACCGGACACTGCCCGAGCAGATATCACTTGAAAAATATTGGCCAGATTCAGAATGATATCTGTCGTTTCTGTAACATGGAACGTGAAACCTCGGAACATCTGCTTTGCAGTTGTGATGCATTGTACAAGGGTAGATCTAAATTTCTAAATAGTGGCTTTATGCAACCAGGAGATATTTGGACTGCAAATCCTGGAAAGGTAGTGGGTTTTATTAACTCAATTATACCGGACTGGGAAAATACGCGTCTTAGGTTGTTTACTTGACAAATGGTGATCAACCTAGAAGATGCGAATAGTTAATAGTAATCAGGGGTATACCACAAAAGTTCAACTCAATGGACGCAGTGGTTCTACGCCCCAAAAAAAAAAAAAAAAAAAAAAAAAAAAATGAACCCACGTTGATTGCCAGCGACCATATACTTCGTTTTTCTAGTTCTGATCGTGAGTCCAATCCTCGCTGTCTCCCTCTTAAAAAGCACGGTGATCAATCCCGATAATATCGATATCGTCCGCAAAGCCCAGGAGCATATGCGACCTTTCCAAGTTCGATTATTTGGTAAGCTCAGGCGTGTATCACACTTTACGGAGCCATGTTTCTTTGTGATATACACAATCAATGTATTTTTTTTAGTTAGTGAGAGAGGGTTAGAAGCCAGCGTACTCGTGGTGACTCGAGGTTAGTTTACAATGTTTAAGGATGGACGGGGCTAAGGATTTGGGATCAGGGAATTTCAGCTTCTCATCCAGGCATTTGGCGTAAGGGACGATGTGGCGTGTCGTCGTGTTCGAGGATTGGTTCGACTGGGAGCGTCTTCCGGATGGCCTGAGTAACGGAGATCTACGGAAAATAGAGACAGAGACAGTACAAAAAAAAACTTTGACAGAAGAAAAAAAAAAACAAAAATTAGATTTTGATGTCAGAATCACAAATGAAACTATAGACCGCATCACGATCCCCCAAAACACCTCGAATTTCCCTGAAGGGTTGTTTACCTCGGGCCACTAGGGTATCCAATAGTCGCTCTCTGGAGGCGTCATTTTCCGAGCAGAACCAAACTACGTGATCGATGTCATCGTAACCGGCTCCACACCTACATAAGTTGCTATCGACAAGGTTCCATTTTTTTTGTGGCTCGCACAGCGTGGTAGAAAATACATCATAACCGGCCCGCAGGTTTATCTTTGCGGCTCGAGAAGCTTCTTTCTTATAATTTATTAATAAATACTGCAATACTGTAAGATATCCCTGGTTCAAAAAAAATCTGGTAATCTAGCCCTTTAGTTTATGTGTTCCAATAATCCTTTTATTCGTATTTAAAACAAAAGAATAATATTTTAAATATATATTTGGAAATGACTGGATTGCTAGACCCGAGTGACGCAATGAAACGAAAGGTTGATATGAAACACATTGCGTTTTCACGTTGTACAAACATGTTGGCAAAACGAATGAAACTATTCTATGACGGAAAACTTGTTAAGGGATGCACATCGGCTATTGTCGGCATTGTGTGTCCTAAGGAAAAAGTCTCCTTCAATAGCATTAATTTGCCTCGGAACACGGTGAGTAAAACTTCTTGCAGAAGATTTGAAAAAAACGTTACGTGGAAAAGCCGTAGAGTAGAGTGGGGCAAGAGTACGCACTTAGTTTTCAATCGATCATGTGGCTCTTATGAAGCAAGCTTCTGCATATCAAGTCAGTGTCGATGATTCATATACTCTTCCTTTATGTTACCCAGAGGAAAAAATATTGAAATTATTGAGATTCGTTTTAGTAGAACCCTTATTGCAAGACAAGTGAAAAACGCACTCTTACCCCACCGCACAATGGGGAAATCCGATTTCAAAGGTGGAAAAAATTGATAACTTTCTTCACGAACAACTTACAGAAGAGATCAAGAGCTTATTCGAAAGGGAATTTCGCAAAGAATTCAGTGAGTACTGTTTAATGGACGTGGCACCCTTCTGTATGTAGTTATTGAGCTCGTTTTGCCCTAATGCCCCATATATCGCGAGTTTCCACACTATTTGTCATTTTATCTTTAAGACATTGTTCTAAAACTGTGTTGATCTCTTCAATGTGGATCCACAGAAGGGTACTAAATATATTTTGTTGGTAAAAGTTGGAAATTTAAGGGATTTTGGGGTCAAATAAGCATCAAAGTGCATTTTATGTGCAATTTTCATATATTCTGTAAAAAATAGTAATATTTACAGATAAGTGTTGATATTATTGTCTCAAAGTGTTGGAGAGATATTGACAAATGTTTTCCGAACAAAAATTAATGAAATAAATCGTTTCACAAATGTTTCATTTGGTTATTTATTAAGTAAAAAACGATTTTTAAAAACTTTTGAATAGCACCGATGCCAAACATTTCCAAACCATACCCGATAACACAACTAGACAAGAATAGTCATATGTTATGAGTCTTGATGTGATCATAGATAGGAGGTGATGGGAGATATTCTTTTTTCTTACTTTTTTGCCCAAATATAGCTCAATGATTCTGAGGAAGGAAATGATGTGGTAATGTTAATCTAATTGATATTTTCCAATGATATAATGAAAATAACAAATAATCATATAATTCATATCATATAATTCATTTTTCATGTATTCTGTAAAAAATAATAATATCCAAGAAATCATTTGCACTACATTACGTCAAATGATCATTTAGGTTATTATACGGTGATTTAAAAACTTGTAAGCATTGATGTAGCTCTACATATTGTCAATTTTGGCGAAATCTACAGCCTATTGATTATTCAGATATTTACAGATAATAGTTGATATTATCGTCATAAATTTTTTTAACAGAAATTGATACCATAAAAAACAAATATCCATATAATTACGCTATGACTGACCTCCTGTTAGAACCAGATCAGCAATAAAGGACAGCAGTCATCATTTCTACATATCGGACGATCGACCCATCAGCCAATCATCGACGAGGTTTATCAATGTGCCGCATCAGCATTTCAATATCATAAATACTGCCATCAACCCCGGAATGCTTGTTCAGTTTTTCTTTATCGACGACCGTGATTACTTCTGTTCGCGTTTTAATTAGTGAATAAACGTAGTTTCTGTTAAACTTAGTGTTAGTGCTTTTTTAAAACACCGAACTGTCGTCCCCGGTCAAGATTATATATTACATTAAAAATTGATTTTTAAGGTATTTTGGGACAAATAAGTGAAAAAACTCATTAATTATGTATTTAATAAAAAAAGGTTCTGAGCCCTGAACCCTTGGATTTTTTTTTTCAATACAATCTACGAATATTTGTTATTTTTATAGTATCATTGACAAATTATAATTGAATCAATGTTACTTCATCATTTCTTAACCCAGAATCATTGAGCTATATTATTTCAAAAGTGAAATTTGAATGAAACGTCGTGAGAAAGAATATTTCCTATCTATTATCACATCGACTAAAATATTTACTCTTATCTATTTGTGCAAACGGGTATGGTTTGGGAATGATTGGCATCGGCACTTTTCACAAGCATTTAAAAAATCGGGTTTTACCCAGTAAATCACAAAACAAAACACTTTCGAAATGATTTAATTCATTAGTAATTGTTTTGCAAACATTTATCAATGTCTGTAGAACATTTTGGGAGAATAATAATATTTTTATTAATTTTTACAGAATACATGAAAAATTCACGTAAATTGCAATTTAATACTTATTTGACCCCAAAATCCCTTAACTTTTACCAACAAAGGATGTATAGTGCTTTTCTATGGATCTATAATGAAGAGGAGAAAAAATCTTTAGTACAATACTTGGAAGATAAAAGCACGAAAAATATGATAAACTGTGATGTATAGGACATTGGGGCAAAACGAGCTTAATAACACCATACAGAAGCGTCTCATGTCTATAAAACATCACTCACTGGATTTCTTAGAAAATTCGCTTTCGTATAAGCCCTAAACCTTATCTGTGAGTCGCTCGTGAGAAAAGTTATCCTATTTTGTGTAAAAAGTTACATTAAATGAGCTGTAAGACCCCTAAATCCCCTGTAATTCAATATTTTTAATGAATTCATATGATTATTTGTTATTTTCATTATACCAATTAGATTAACATCACCACATAATTTCCTTCCTCTGAATCATTGAGATATATTATTTCATAGGGGAATTTGGACAAAACAGTAAGAAAAAAGAATATCTCCTATCACCTCCTATCTATGATCACTTTAAGACTCATAACATATGACTATTCTTGTCTAGTTGTGTTATCGGGTATGGTTTGGAAATGTTTGGCATCGGTGCTATTCAAAAGTTTTTAAAAATCGTTTTTAACTCAATAAATAATCAAATGAAACATTTGTGAAACGATTTATTTCATTAATTTTTGTTCGGCAAACATTTGTCAATATCTGTTCAACACTTTGAGTCAATAATATTAACACTTATCTGTAAATATTACTATTTTTACAGAATATATGAAAATTGCACATAAAATGCACTTTGATGCTTATTTGACCCCAAAATCCCTTAAATTTCCAACTTTTACCAACAAAATATATTTAGTACCCTTCTGTGGATCCACAGTGAAGAGATAAACACAATTTTAGAACAATTTCTTAAAGATAAAATGACAAATAGTTCGGAAACTCGCGATATATGGGGTATTAGGGCAAAACGAGCTCAATAACTACATACAGAAGCGTTCCATGTCCATGAAACAGCACTCACTGAATTTTTTGCAAAATTCCCTTTCGAATAAGCTCTTGATCTCTTCTGTAAGTTGTTCGTGAAGAAAGTTATCTTTTTGTTCCACCTTTGAAATCGGATTTCCCTATTGTGCACCGGTGGGGTAAAAGTGCGCATCGGGTGGGGTTATCCAATCATGTGCTTTAAGTATATCTCGGGTACTTATTCAAAAGGACGTATGTGATTTTGTAAACAAAGATTCAAACGTCGATTTGTCCAATCTGATAGCACTCCCACGCAAACCATCACCACATACAGGTAGGGGAAGCCTTCGGCTACCTGTTGGTGGTGTTGGTTTGCGTGGGAGGGCCATCAGATTGGACAAATCGACGTTTGAATCTTTGTTTACAAAATCACATACGTCCTTTTGAATAAGTACCCGAGATATATTAACACAAATCTCAGTGAATAACATTTAATTGATGTTTAATGAACATATATTAGGGAATGTTTAATGATTACGTAACTCTTAAAGGGGAAGAGGGTCCTAAAAATGTGCAAATTCATAAGAAAAACCATTGTTTATTTATATATACAAAAAACTACAGAGGTAAAAATATATATCAGGTTTCGCGTGGCGTATACAAAGGCATTTTCCTTAAAGAAAGTCCACCAATCACGTAACGTAAAATTTGGCTATTTCATCACCCCTCTCCCCTATCTTACACTATTTGTATGAATCCTCTAAAAATTATATGGATCGTCACACATCTCACAACCCCTCCCAGCTAAACGTTGCGTAATTTATGAATGTTTCTTTTGATTAAATGAAATTATCATTTAGATGAAATTGTGTTTTTGTACTATGTTTAGGTGTACAACAAGTCCTAATACAATTTCATTATTTCGCTTCAGTGCTTTGTTCGCTAAGTCCTTTCTAACACGGAATTACTTCAACTTATGCTAAAAACTTGTGATAATTTCGAATTCTGTCCCTTTTTTCTTAGTTGTGGATCTTTACGCTTTGGAAGAAGTCTTTTTTCGGCCGGAGATATGTGTTTGACATCATAACTTGAAGATTCATATGCGTACTCTTGCCCCACCGGTTCCTGTGTACTTTTACCCCACAAACCCAAAAATTATTCAAGTAATGGTTTTGACTTTTTGGAAAACCAACCGGATTGGTGTTCTGTACCATAAAGTACTCTATACAATAGGTTATCGAAATGGTATAATGTTCACCTGATTGAACGTATATATGGTAATGAAACACTAGTTGCGGAAATCCAATTATTTTTAGCAAAATGACCAAAAAGTTATCTAACTCCATATCTCCCTTGTTGTTTATTCAAATCGTTTACAATTACACATGATAATAGTTGGCCAGAATACCTGTCAAATTCATGCAGTGGTGTTGGTTAATCTTTTTTTATTACTTCAAAAAATCGAAAACGTACTCTTAACCCACGCGCACTCTTGCCCCACACTACTCTATACTTCAAATTCTACCCTATCGCTATCGATGATAAGACAATTATATGGTGCATGGTGCAAGTAGATGTCTTTATAAGGGGAGTTGATGATCATCTTTAAATCACAGGGGAATTAGTAGCTTTGACCCCAATGCGTGGAACGACTTCCGAAAACGACCTGAGAGGAGCTATATGAAGGGGTTTGACGCTCCTCTAAAAACTTAAGTAGCCTTACAACCGATGGGGCCGGCACTGGCAATGACGGGAAAGAACACTGGCATTGTGACACTTCTGGGCGAGTGACTTAGCTTTTCTGGTAGATATTACTAAACATCTCAATGGCTGGAACATAAAGCTGTAATGCACGGATCGGAATTTTTAATATCCAACTTGAAAGCTTTTGAAACGAAACGAAATATTTCGGCACAGTTTGTTGCTGAAAACTGCTACATTTCTCTGATCTTGTTGATTTCGACCTCCAATCCAACGACGAGCTCAAATCTAAATTTCAGAATGAAAACATCTCTCATTTAAGCACATTTCGAGAAAAAAGCAGTAAAAAAATTCGAACTCTGTTTGCGAATTTTATACACCGATTGCGAAAACAATATGCGTTGATTATTTGAGAGTAGGCAACAATTTCATGTTTCATTTTTTTTTTCAATCAAAAGACCTGTTACGTAAAAAATATAATTTTTGAGCGCAATTCAATAGTGTTTTTATTTCTGAAGATTTTTTTTGCCATTTTGGAAAAATGTTTGAATATTTTTTGGCCCGCCAGCAGATGTTAATTCTGAAAATTGGCCCGTGGCTTGAAAAGGTTGGGCAGGCCTGATCATAAACCTCACTTTCCTGTGCGCCCACCTTTGCCAGCGAGTCTGCCTTCTCATTGCCGTAGATTGAGCAGTGAGATGGGACACAAACAAAGGCAATCTTGAATGATCTTTCGACCAAAACACACATCTGCTCTCTTATGTTTGTAAGCGAAGTTATTTGCTGCCAGCTCAGCAACATAAACCGAACACGGTTCTTGAAGTTTTCGGAAGGTGGTTGAATTTACATTGAAGACACCGAAGCCAGTGGATCCGTTGATGCGATCCTGGTATGATCTGGTATTCCTTGAATAGCGTGTTTCATGGACAGATCGTATTCAATGTAGGAATTTCCGTTGGTGAAGTGAATTCGAGGTGGATTATAACAAGGAAGACAAAGATCTGTTGATATGTAGTTGAGATAAACTCTAAGGAATCTTGAACGACAAGCATTTTATCGAAGTTATCTAAGACAAGTGTGTTACTTGTTCCACATTTGATGAGTATTCTAAGTGAGAGCTCCCAGTAACGGTGCTTTAAAGGAGTGGCTCCACCAAGCACCTCCAGACTCATATTATGCGTTGAATGCATGCAGCCAAGGGCAATATGCAAACAACGATACTGAATCCGTTCCAATTTGATCAGGTGGCAATCAGCTGTTGAGAGCAGTGAT
The DNA here is from genome assembly GCF_024139115.2 of Armigeres subalbatus. Lineage (NCBI taxonomy): Eukaryota > Metazoa > Arthropoda > Insecta > Diptera > Culicidae > Armigeres > Armigeres subalbatus. Next base: position 121,598 of record NW_026942623.1, read on the forward strand.
GGGAAATGTCAAAAAAATGTCATGGGGTTGCTATTACTAATTTGCTAATAACTTTTTTCAAAAGTCTTTTACAACTCGGATTTTTTTATTAACATGTAATGCTTAAAGGATCCTACAACTTTGCCAAACAGGTCATTGTTCTAAATATACAGTGTGAGGCATGATAACGAATTTAAAAAAATGTCACGGGATGTCATGACATTAATGTCATTTGACACTAATTCGGCTCTCACGCCGCCAATTTCAGTTTTAGAGCAATGACCTATTAGAAAAAGTTTTAGTATCCTTTAAGTGCTTTATGTTTATATAAAACATACGATTGTAAATTACTTGTGAAAAAAGTTATTAACAAATTAGTCCCATGACATAGATATGACATTTCCCGTCACTGGCTGAGAGTAAGCAGAAAGAGCCCTACTCTAAAACAGAGAGAATAGTTGTTCTATAGAGTTTGATGAGGTCTTCCGGGTGAGCACCCCGGAGATAGAACGTAAAAAATGAATCCTTTTGCGGCATTTCTCTATCAATTATTCAGAATGGAGTTTCCAGGCACATTTAGAATCAAACACGACCCCAAGGTATTTAGAAGATAAAGATTGGTTGATGTTATCATTCAACAGCTTTAGTTTCACTTGAACAGGGTACCGCTTCCTAGTAAACACAACCAACTGAGTTTTTTGCGGCGAAAACTCGATCCCCAAATGTCTGGCCCAAACAGTCAGATTATCTAGGGTACTTTTCAATGGTCCTTGCAAGACAGCTGCACATGGACCTCTTACAGAGACCACGGCATCATCTGCAAGTTGTCTGAGCGTGCAGCTCAGAACGGCTGAGAGGTAGCACTCAGTGTACTCGAGTTCGAATCCCCTATTGAACTTTTTTTTATTCTGTCGATTTTAACAACCAAATTGTAACGCATTGGTTGCGTTACGCAAAAATAAATCATGAAATCATGATTTATATTCATGGTGTATTTTCATAGCATGAAAACACGACGGATTCATGGAATCATGAATTATTTTCTCATTTCTGTTGCGAACCATTTTCCAAAGTGTTGTCATTGAGGTTTCTCGCGATAGTCCCTCGACGAAATGTCGCCAGTAGCTACGTTTTTCTACCTTGAGAAGATTTTGGAGCTTTTCTTCGAACCGCAAATACTCTTCAAAAAGCTCGGACCTTCCGTGTTTACGGAAGCCCTTGAAGGCATCAGATTTCTCAGAATACAACTTAGTACATTCATCATCCCATCCAGGAGTGGCTGGCCTTCTTATAACAGATGTACTTGGAACACGTCGATTCTGAGCTTCTAGTACGCTTTTTTTTAATTAATTCGGTAAGGAATCGATATTCGTCCAGAGGTGGAAGAATATCAGTTGATTCAATACCAATTTTTACCGCCGTTGCAAATTTTTGCCAGTCAATGTTCTTCGTGAGGTCGAAAGGAACATTAACTGGCTCAGATTGTTGATAGCTACTTTTAATTGTAGTTTTAATTGTAGCAAGCAACGAAACAAGGAGGCGTGAATATCATCTTACTCATAGAAGAGTTGATCATACTGCCGCCAGATATAAATTAATGTTCCAAATAGTGTTCAAAAACAAAATTAATTCGTATATGGATTACCATTAAATCATTATCATGTCATGGATTTTTTTTATCAAAATTGTCCAAAACATTTGGAGAATCAACAACAAAAAAAATCATTCCTTTTACGCTTCCATTTTTTATAAAATATGAAATATATTACCTTGTCCGTAAGAGATGAACCAGCCACGTTCACATGTTGTTAGGTATCGATATTTATAGGAAATTAATGTGAATGGAAAAAATGTGTGAACTTAAAATTTACTACGGTGTTTATTGTATATATTCACCAAAAACTCTGCCTCAAATAATGTCTATTGAAGATGTGTAACGTGTTGGAAGGACGGTCTATCGCGGGATTATGCTCTTCATATCAACTATTAGATTTGATTCATCTTGCATTTAATTCGAAAAAAAATACTACATCACTTCACAATACTTTTATAGTTTCGGTCATACGAATAGCTGGAATAGCATTGTTATATCCTAGTTTTATATTATTCTTACCTTGCTACTATTATATACCTACCATTAAACCTACCTTGCTTGCGCATACCTTAAAAAACTATAATCACATTGATCCGCGCGAGCAAGACGACTGTCAGAATATAACGGTACACAAGTGTAAAAATGTGTGCGCACGAGGCGCTGAAGAAATTAAATAAAGTATATTTAAATAATTAGTTAAAGTGTTTAACTGTTGTGAGCACATCACTCTCGGCCGTCACAACAGTTCTGGCGACGAGGATGCAGAATCCGGACCTAAATCCCGCTGGAAATATTGGTGCAAATCCTGCCGTAGCAGCCGCTGCTGCTGGGATTCCGCCCCCGACTTTTGCCATCGATCCATTCGACAAACGTAAGTTGAAGTGGAACGACTTCTTCAGCCCTCAGCCGCTGGAAATAAGCGAAAATTTCCGCTTTAAATGTCGCCGGCAGAGCGATAGAGATGCTGCCTCAGCCGATGAAACGGTTGACGAATACCTAGTGGCCCTTCGGAGGATTGCGGCTACATGCAATTTCGGTGCGTATCTGGAGACGGCGTTACGAAACCAGTTAGTTTACGGAATCAAGCGTGGCGGTGTCCGAAGTCGACTGCTGTAGCAACGAAATTTGACCTTGACGATGGCCCGAGACATTGCCGTCAGTATGGAGCTATCGCGGAAGGGAGGAGCTGAGATAGAAGGAGGCTTAACGAAGCAGGAAGTACATGTTGTACACCACCCTACAGGTAGGAAAGAAAAACAAAAAGTAAATAAAAAGGGTGGGAATTCCGCTGCTAAACAGGGTCAAAGTGCGAGTGATACCAGTTGTTATCGTTGCGGGGACAAATCCCATTTCGCGTTGAAGGCGTTGTTGGAGAGGTACCCGCAGGTGTTCGACGCCTCGATTGGAAGGATTTCCAACGTTCAAGCAAACCTACCACTGAAGAAAAACGCGCGACCAGTGTTTCTCAAAGCACGGAAAATACCCTTCAATATGTTGAAGACAGTTGAGAACGAATTGGAGAAACTTGTTGCGGAAGGAGTGCTAACAAAAGTGAATTCGAGTAACTGGGCTACACCTATAGTTCCCGTGAAAAAGTCACAAAACAGGGTGAGGATCTGCGGTGACTACAAGCAGACCGTGAACCCTAACCTAGTGGTGGACAAACATCCACTGCCTACAGTGGACGAAATGTTTGCTTCACTTGCTGGAGGGCAGAAGTTCAGCAAGATTGATCTCGTCCAGGCTTATCTGCAACTAGAAGTGGCTCCGGAAGATCGTGAGATACTCACACTGTCTACACACCGTGGTCTTTATCGTCCAAATCGACTAATGTATGGTGTCGCGTCCGCTCCCGCCGTTCAGATGGACCAAACAGTGCGAAGATTCTTTCAGAAAGGTAAAAATTCAGATGCAATCGGACAGCTGCCTTGTCCACTATTCACCTGAGCTGCCATTACTGCTTGCTACGGACGCTTCACCCTACGGGGTAGGGGCGGTGCTGAGCCACGTGTATCCAGATGGATCTGAGCGGCCGATCCAATTTGCTTCACAAACCTTGAATCGTGTGCAACAAAACTACATGCAGGTGGATAAAGAGGCATACGCCATCATATTTGCTGTGAAGAAGTTCTTCCAATACATCTACGGTCGGAAGTTCACCTTGCTTACCGACAATCAAGCTATCTCTAAGATCTTCGGGGAGCACAAGGGGTTGCCGGTCATGTCTGCACTAAGGATGCAGCATTACGCCCAAGTAACACGGTTTGTTGTATGAGTGTAAAAAATACATCTTTCGAACATATAGTTTGTTACGTTTTGGTATGAAAAACTGCTTTGATTACTTTCACACAACCCAAACAGCGCAAAAAATATCGATATTTTCAACATCTTTCAGTTGCAACCTTGTTTTTGATTGCACATTCACAAGACTAAACTTAAGTACTAATGATGTTTTCAGTAACCGACTTTCAACATGGTTCTGTCAAATTGAATACCAAAACAAAAATGCTGACCAACACGTTCAAAGAAAGAAATTTTATACAAAAAACGAATGAAAACTAGCATGCATGAAATGATGAACACCATTTTAACAATATTAATAAACATGTACAAACTGAATAAATAAATCAAATTTGTTTCGAAGTCTCGGTCGAAACATTATATGCCGCTCATGTTTCATTGGCTAAATTTTCATTTTACTTCTCCTAAATTCATGCGCTATTGATTGAACTATGCCAAAGCATAATTTTGAAATGGATATATAAACAAATTATCGAATCTGCAAAATAAAAACAACATGGCGAGTTGTCGATAAACAACAGGGTCGATGAAGAACGTTCATAACATTGATCTTAAAAGATGTTGAAATTACGTTAAACTTCTATCGTTAGGGTATATATTCTGACGAAACAAATGCCAAACTATGAACATGTTATGACCTTGTTCGTAAAATCTTCCTGTAGACATGTTTTATGTTGTGAGAATGTAAAACGAAACATCTCAAAAAACCAAACAAATGTCAAAAATTTACATGCTATCAGCAAGTTGTGAGAATGTAGTATGAAACTTCTTCTTGATCAAATTGCTGTATGTTTTGCAAAAACCTTATCATAGCTTTGCTTGAACATAACATGTTTTGTATTTCATTTTCCCGACCTTTATTCAACATCATTACTAGATCTTAGTTAATAATGATGTTTTCGGTGTTACTTGGGCGCTACCTATCTGCAAAGCTTCGACTACGAAATTCGTTTCCGTAAGTCTACCGATCATGCGAACGCCGATGCTATGTCAAGAATTTCGTTGGCGAGAACCGATCCTGAGAACGAGATTGAAGAATCTGATGCTGTGGAGTTGAGTCAACTCGATACTCTGCCGTTGACTGCGGCCGAGCTAGGGCAAGCTACTGCTGAGGATCAACTTGTACGGAAGCTCATCCAAGGAATAAAGCATGGCCAGATGGTGGAGGCAAAAGATCGTTTCGGAGTGGAGCAAAACGAGTTCTCGCTTCAAAAAGGATGCTTGCTGCGGGGAATTCGTGTATACGTGCCAGCTGATCTGCGAAAACGTGTTCTGGACGAATTACATTCTGCACACTTCGGTACAACTCGTACCAAATCGCTGGCGAGAGGGTACTGCTGGTGGCCTGGTTTAGACCGGGATATTGAGGAAATGGTAGCGAACTGTACAGACTGCCAGTCAGTGCGTGCAGAGCCGGTGAAAATGAATTTGCATTGCTGGGAAACTCCAAGTGAACCGTTCCAAAGGGTCCATGTCGACTTTGCGGGGCCATTTTTGGACACCTACTTCTTCATCTACGTCGATGCCTTCAGCAAATGGCCGGATGTCCAAATATGCAAATCAATCACTGCCGAAAGTACCGTCAACATGTGCCGTGAGATCTTCAGTAAGTTCGGCATTCCGTCAGTACTGGTGAGCGATCATGGAGTCCAGTTTACTTCGGAGGCTTTCCAGCAGTTTCTGAAAATGAATGGGGTCGTGCATAAGATGGGCGCGCCGTACCATCCAGCAACGAATGGCCAAGCTGAGCGATATGTGCAGATTATCAAACAGAAGTTGAAGGCGTTGAAGTGCTCCAAGTCCCAGCTGAATCTGGAGCTATGCAACATACTACTAACCTACCGTAAAATGATTCATCCATCAACCGGGAAGTCGCCGTCAATGCTCGTGTTCGGTAGACAAATCCGTTCGAGACTTGACCTGTTGTTGCCGAAAATGAGCCTACAAGCAAAGCGGACATTGTCGTACGTCAGTTCCTGGACGGCGATCGAGTGCGTGTGCGTGACTTTTTGTCTAGAAGCAAGTGGAAGTTTGGAAGAATTGCCGAGAAAGTTGGGAAGCTACGATATGCAGTGCGATTGGACGATGGACGAATTTGGGAGCGCCACATTGACCATATTGTTGGTGTTGGCGCGAATCTACAGGGAGATCCGGTGGACCCTCCGAGGCGTGAGGTGTTCATTGAACGCTACGAGTCAATCAATCCTACTACTCCGGCGGTGTCTCCTACTGCTGCCGAACCTGTTGCGGAGGCTGCTGGTGCAATACCGGTGGTTCCTAGCCGCCATTCCACAACGGAATCGACTCCTGCTCCTGTTTCGGAGAGTTCTTCGGCTACCGAGGCTAGCCAATCTGCTGTGTCGGAGTCTACAACACCGTTACGACGATCCAGTCGTGTGATCAAACCTCCTCAGAGATTGAACTTGTAAAATTGCTAAATATTGAAGTGCAATTCCTTTTTCTTACGAGGGGGAGAAGTGTTATATCCTAGTTTTATATTATTCTTACCTTGCTACTATTATATACCTACCATTAAACCTACCTTGCTTGCGCATACCTTAAAAAACTATAATCACATTGATCCGCGCGAGCAAGACGACTGTCAGAATATAACGGTACACAAGTGTAAAAACGTGTGCGCACGAGGCGCTGAAGAAATTAAATAAAGTATATTTAAATAATTAGTTAAAGTGTTTAACTGTTGTGAGCACATCACTCTCGGCCGTCACAACAAGCATATCCAACCGCTAACCATTTACAACTCTTCAAATATAACATTGTTCTAGTTAAGCCAGATTTACCAAAAAGCTAAATAAAACGACGAGAATAGAAGTTATTGAAAAATTGGAACCTCTTACCAAGTGTCTTAAGCAGTCCAACTTTTTCATAGCACTGCACTTAATAACATCACGACAAGAACATCTCTACACTAGGCATGAACTTTCAATTCAACTAAAACCGGCCGAAACTTGAATGAAAAAAAAATGACAGCAAATATAAGCCGCATCCGTCCACGCGCCTGGGACAGAGCCGCCTCGCAGCTTAGTGTGCAGTAAGCACTTCCACAGTTATTAACTACGAGGTTTCTAAGCCATGTTACCATTTTTGCATTCGTATATCATGAGGCTGGGGGGTCTCCAGTAGCCTTGCGAGCAAAGGCGTAGGATCGCCAATCCGGAGATGGCGAGTTCGATTGTCGGTCCGGTCTAGGATGTTTTCGGATTGGAAACTTTCTCGACACCCTGGGCATAGTGTATCCATTGTACTTGTCACACAAGATACATATTCATGCAATGGCTGGCATAGAAAAGCTTTCAATTAATAACTGAGGAAATGCATACACATGCAGAATACTAAGTTGAAAAGCAGGCCAAGTTCCAGTTGGAATGTAGAACCACAGAAGAATAAGAAGAAGAAGAAAAAAAAGACGTGGCTAACACGTTGATACTTTTATGCCTAGGGAAGTCGAGACAATTTCCAATCATGATAGGAATTTTACAGCATCGTTTATTGTTTCCGGTTTCAGCTAAAAAAATGTATGTTTATAGTTATTATATAGGTAGCTAACGTTCCTTTTCGATTAAAAAGACACTTAAATATAGTTTAAAAAAAATCCTTTTCGTTCCTTTTAACATCCTCATCACGGCCCGTAGTTCGTGTAAAATGTTGGTAATGCATCAAATGTGAGCATTTTCAACACCGATGTGGCGCGACAACGATATATGAGTGCAACATTTTAATAATCTACGAAGGCAGTGCCACCTAGTGACGAATAGCGCAACACAGTGTAATGCTTGAAACATGGAATAACGCACAGTTGGATCCTTGTGACAATTTTCCCAGCTCGCAACACGCACGATGTTGCATGCTATGGGTCCAACGGACAAAATTAGGTTACATAAAATATACACCATTGAAGTGCCAGGATCTGGATATATAGGTATAAGGGGTCCAATATTCTTACCTTTGAAAGCTTTTGCCTAAATAATAAATTAGGATTCGACACTGTGAAGTATTTCCTGACAATAGAACTAGTCATGCGATGGCTACGTTTTGATTTGATCTTTTGAAAATAAAAATGCTTCTGATATCGTTTCTTTACGATTATCACGAAAATCACTAGTACTGTCTCTGATTGGCAAGTAGGGTGTTAATTCAATGGTTATAATATTGATATTTATACTATAAGCACTAATTAAGTGCAGGAAATAGTTTATTTACATTATACTTGTTTTCTCATCACTACTTTAATCTCAAACTACTTGTTTTTCTTTTCATACATTTACTGCCTGTGATCGCATAACTGTCCAATATAAATAGGAAACCCAGCACCGATGGGACAACTATGCGGCTTCAGGCAGTTAAGTTGATTCCACGAACTCGAGCTAGAAGATTTAAAAAAAAATAGTGGCAAGTGATTATAAATCAAAGCCATAAATCGAACTTCTTGAAACCAAGTGCTTTTCAGTTTTAAAATACTATTGAAGATTTTATATTAGTTTTTTTTTCAGGGAACGAAATGATTGGCTTCTTCGTACCCCAAAAGACCCCAGGCCCTGTAGATGATAGTAAAACATGCGATCAGATGTCATCTTTTTATTCTAAAATACTTGACTATTCCTAATTTTCAGACGATTTACTGCAATATTCCTCTCGGAATTCATTTTCCTGATCTGCTTTCACCGGCAGCTCATTCAGCGGGCAAAACTTCTGCCGCGACCTGTGTTCCAGCGTTTGAACTACGATGTACGCCACGTAGACACGAGGCGTATTCATCACTCGCCAGGTAAAGGGATTCATCGGATTGGTCTTGTATTCCCAGCTGAGGAAAGCCTTCTTCGGCATCCCGACATCCTTTCCGGCTGCCACAGCAGAGAAGTTCTTGCCCGGTTCAAAGTAAACCGGATCCTGGGACAGGTCCATTCGGCCAGAACGTTCCCTTTTATTCCCCACAATCTCCACTGCCATCTTTCCGATTTCACCTCCGTGGACAAGACTCTCTTCGCTATCCGACACCAACATTGTTACCTTGTAGTGCGTTCCTGTTGAGACAATGAAAGAATTTTGAATTCGTTCGGATCGAAAACAAATTATATGACTTACGACAGTATGGAGAGTTATCCCCCGTGATCATATAAGCCCGGATAGTGCTTGGTTCGACCATCACACCATTTTCAATCAACCTCTGGTAGGTTTTCCACGCATTAGGTCCGAAATCGATACAGTAATGTCCGTCTTCATCACACTCGAAACAGTCGCCAGCCATAAATTTCTCGAACGACTCACATCCGATGGCCATGAATGGGCACCGTTGCGGAATGGAATCGGTATATAACTGGTGGCACCGCAGATGGTTGCAACCGAAAAACTCCTGAAAACCCCAGAAGAACGAATCGTTCTGTTTGTTGATGAACTTCTGTATCGAGTCATCACAACCGGCCTGATTGTTACCCCCGTTCGGATAGAAATCGACGTGACCTATCTTTTGGTACAACCCGAGTCCACCCGGGCGTGGCCAGCGTTGAATCCACGGAGTGGCGTCCGTGTGGATGATGTCCACGAACTTGGCATCCGAGGCGTCGAGCCGTACAATCGGATCAGTATCGGAAAACATTGGTTCGGCCGGATCCATTCCGGTGATGCGTCCCAGTTTCAGACCAAAGTCCCTTTGAAGGTAGTAGCCCACATAGCCGCAGACGTGGGCTCCCAACGAGTGACCTAGGATGTGAACCTTATCGAGGTTTCGCATTCCCAGCTCCTGGTAGATCATATGGATCACGTGGGCGGTTATGGCGCCGACTAGACGAATGTCCGCCACGCACTGCGTGTACGGAGGAATCGAAGCTTTGCGCCAATCGATGACCATCACGGAGGCCGTTCCATCGGGGTCATTATCCAAAAAGGTTTGCATAAAATCCTGAATCTACTGGGTGGGAGAACGTTGTTATTGGAATCCTATCTGAATCGAAGAGGGGTAACTTACCCAAGGGCGATCACCCGATTCGATGTAGCCGTGGGTGACGACATACAGCCATCCCTTGGGATTGATGCCCAGGTGCCGGACCTCATCCGGATCGTTGATGTCTATGAACTTGGGATGCTCGCGAATCGGTTTGTTGAAGATCGGAAATCGAACGTCCACCTGAGCGGGCGGTCTCGGATGGTAGGCGATGGGACGCTTCTCATCGACCCATGGATATTCCAACGGAAAGCACCCGTAAACGCCGTAACAACGGGTAAGATTGTCGTTGTAGGCTGTAATATGAATAGCAGAATAACAGTCAATGGGTCAATCGAGCAAACATATCTTGAGTCCATAGATTTCAGACATCAAACTCGAATATGAGCACACACCGTCGACTAAACAAATACACACTGAATATGTTTTTACATTCACCGTTGAGTATCACAACATTTGATTTCATCGTACATTGATGCATTCAGAAGTAAATTTGTTCAAGCTTGGGTGCCTGTTATCTTCGAATCCCTGTAGATACAAATGTTACGTATAGATCATAGGAACTTGCCACATTGTATTTTTATTGTTAGATTCGTTTGACTGTTTCATACACTTTCATCCTTCTGTTCTTACAAAACAAACTTCTTGCTTATAGTTCATGGCCATTCATTCACTAACCGCAACGCACAAACAACCGACTTACTTACGCAATGTGTTATTGCTCGCGGACGACACGTTATGGATCGTATTGTACAGGCTGTTGTTCCACTGATGATTCGACATATACAGCATGGTTTGCAGCAGAAATCCTGTGTGGTTTGTAACTTCCATGACGTCGCTTCTTTGTTGATCCCCGGTCGAGCTTATCAGTTCAGTAACGTCATCAGATGGTGATTCTCACGTTTCAATCGCTCTCACTCACTTTAATTCACCAATTGACAACCCGGAATTCGAAGCTTGACCTCTCTAGAGTAGTTCCGTCTTAATTACTTAATCCAATCCGGCACAGGGTATACCGCACTCGTGGAATCTCACCGAAAGACTGCGAAACCACGACTGATCGAGCCGCTCGCAGTATTCGACAAACTCTTCATTATCAATTAAAAATGCCTTGTGGGGCAAAAACTGGGATTGAATCAAAACATAGCAATTATGATTCGTTTTGCTGTAACCGAAGAGTTCCACTTGGCATCTCGTCATTGGTGTTGTAGCGATAGAGAATTTTTGCTGTGCAAAGTCTAATGATAGTGTTCGAATCGAATTCTTCTTCTTCAATAACTCTACATTCCAACTGGAACTTGGCCTGTCTTTAAATTAGTATTCTAAAGGCATTCCTCAGTTATTAATTGAAAGCTTTTCTATGCCCGTCATTGCATGACTATGTATCTTGTGTGGCAAAAGTACAATGGATACACTATGCCCAGGGAAACCAGAATGTTTCCTACCCGGAAACATCCTAGACCGGATCGAGAATCGAACTCGCCATCTCCGGATTGGCAATCCTACGCCTTTTGTTCGCAAGGCTACTGGAGACCTCGAATCGAATTATTGAAGCGAATTCCTGTTCCAAAATTAGTTATGAGGGATTGACAACATCCTTTCAGCCGATGGATAAGGAAATACCCAACTGGTAAAATCCGGTACCGGTAGGATTTCAGTTGCAATCATTGAAAATATATTGGAACACATTGAAACACTGGTACCTTTCCTGTTATGAAGAAAGTCATGCTAGTGTGATGCGTAGCTTACTTTACATAGAGTTGCATCATCTCTTCTTTTCATTATCATATTAGTATTGTTACGGTATACTTCGTAGATTGAACCCAAGTTTTAGGGAAAATGTCCACATAACGTTCGAGGAAAATTATTTTCAGTGTCTTGTACTTGAGCCAGGAAAACAGCACTTTTGCCAAAAGAAGAAGAAAACAGTAGATCGACGACATTCTACTCCGGAAAGCCAACGATGAGGAACAGACGTACAGACGTACGGTGCAGGTATCGAATGTGGCCGATGCGGATCTTGGAAACATCGTAGCGATTCGCGTGGTTGCTATGTACGTAATAAGACATGAAGTCACTGTTTGGGATTTCACCCTCCACGCACGTCACTGAACAACTTTGCTGCTGGTTGGATGGAAGCAATATAAAAATTACGTAATGCACGCTCTGATCACAACTGCGATGGATGAACGGATGGATAGGCGAGCAATACGCTATCGTTGTTGCTCTCTATATTTCGGCGGATGGTGAAAACACAGCCGAACAACACCATACTCATTATTATTGCTGCTGCTCTGCTTGTGCTCTGACGACGATCAGGATACCTGGTTCTATCACAAACGCCCGAATGACACTCGCCCGAATGACAAACGCTCGAATTCCATTCGCCCGAATAGACCAATCGCCCGAAAAGACCAAACGCCCGAAAAGACCATTCGCCCGAATTAGAGTTTCCATTTCCCGGCCATTTTCGTTGTCCCGGGATTCGGGATGAACTTGTTCGTATATCCCGGGAAATCCCGGGATCCCGGGATGTTTCTATGCTTTCAAAAAAACTTATTTTTTTATTTAAAAACGACTTTATTCAATGTTCAGGGGTAAAGTTCATATTTTAGAAAGGCTAGATAATACAGATTTCATGTTAGAACTAAATTCAATTCTAATTTGAATCGATTCTTTCGAAAAAACGACTTCAAGAATCAAATAATATTCACGTCTTTCTCGGAAAGGTAGAGTACCCTTTTGGAATATATGATCGCCGAGTCCGAGAAGAAGGGTTCGCTGGCGGTTGAAGTCGGCTGGAATGTTTGCATTGTTTGGAATATGCATTGGGTTTAGATAGTTTCTGGGATTGCATTCAATACCCTAGTGAAGAAAGATGGAAGATGCGCAGTAGAATCGTATGGGGCCCATAATCTTTTGGATATATGGGAACCCCCTCACAGAGAAAACACAATACTAGAGTATCCTCCAACCCATCGAAGCGATACATAAAAGAAATTAGGCAGAGCATCGGGGTCGTACCACTTGTACCGCATGTGCTGGAAAGTTTGTTGTAGGAACGACTATTAGAAGGACATGAATTGGATCAAGAATTGTTTTGGAGGCAAGAAGCTCAGGAAGACTGACTCAATGTTGGGCGGCGCGATAAGATTTGTAAGTCGAATATCAGCTAGTGTACACAACCTCGCTGTAGACGGTAGATGGGTAGGAAGCAGGCGCCAAATAGATGTAGCTGATCTTGTACTGTAGATACTTGTCGTTTAATTAATAGAGAGCTATAGCTGCTGGAAAAAGTATCAGTCAGTAGCCCTCCACTGAGCGGTATACTGCCGCTAACCGCAAGTCAGACTTATCTGGATATGGCATCTATATACAGTCTGACTTGCGGTTAGCGGCAGTATAGGGGAATCTAATTTTTTTTGTGAAGGTGTTCTACTAACTATCTCCGATATTTTCAAGTCTATTCTGTGCATCACAAAGAACCTTGGCTCCGTATACATGCCTGAGCCTACCAAATAAACGAACTTGTAAAAAAACATGTCTGAGGGGAGGTATAAAAATATGATATTTGTTTATCATCTAAGTTGGGTTTCGCATTCAAAATAAATAACTTTTGTTAGAAGAAAAATTACATTGTTTGGGAACCGGAAATGAAACCGTATTTTTTGTCCCGGGTATCCCGGGTATCGGGTATTTCGGGATTTCAAAAATAATATCCCGGGAATCGGGAAATCCCGAATTTTCCTAAATCCCGGGATATTTTGTCCCGGGATGTCCCGGGATGGAAACTCTAGCCCGAATGGACCACTCGCCCGAAAAGACCATTCGCCCGAATGGATCATTCGCCCGAATAGACTATATGCAGGGTTGTTACGGAGATCCTGAAATATTTTCCGCGCCAAATCCGCGCGACCCAAAACTAAATTCCAAGCAAATAAACCTTAAATATCAATTTTGGTCACCACAATTTACTGAACGTCTTCTTTTCGAGTTCGATTTTATAATATTACTGATTTTAAATATATTTTTTAACTTCAACGGTACACATGTTAGTACAGCAGTCAATATAACAACCCTTCTAGATGGTCCTTTTCACGACTAGTAGTACTGAGGCTAAGAGAACAAGAACCTAACAGCCAATACTATTTTAATAAGCACTGCATTTTAGATGAGATGAATTTTTTGGCATGTTCCGTTATTATCTGTGTGTCAGGAATGTTCATACCAGATTTGAACATAATTGATTATAGATAAACTTGGCAAATAATATGAATCTGACAAAACAGTAATTTCTTCTGAATAAATAAATTATGCAATTTTGTTGTAATTATTGATCATAAGACAGACTTGCGTACAGATTAAGGAATAAGACCATACAACTTCGTTTTATTAACAAAACTTCTGTATATCAATTATTTGAATTCGTATCAAGAAACAAATAATACAAAATTTAACGTAGTTGCTCAAGCTCCGCTGATTTGCAACTCAGAATGCTGAGTTTGAATCGTAAGTTCATTCGAAAGTTTCAACAGAAATTTCTTTAAAATTTTTGTAGAATAATTTGCGTAAATTCCAGTGAATATTAGTTCGGAATTTGTGCGTAAGGTCCTCTTTTAATTCTTGTGATAGATAAACTCTCTACAAGCTCATGGAGTAAAATCCGGCAATTGACATTTTTAGTTACAATTTATCCGCAATTATTCGGTAGGAATGCCTGTGTCGTTTTTTACTACAATTTCAGCTACAATCTCGGAGAAAATTTGCGAAAACTCCTGCAGAAATATATTATACATGCGCAGTTTCATCCCAGAAATTCCTGTGGTAAATCATCCGACAATTCTCGCGGAAATTATCCTGGATGTGTTGGCAGAAATCCAACTGCTCTTGGAATGTCTGCAAAAGCCTCTCCAAAATTGTCTGCGGATTATTTTCCGAGAACATCTGCGGAAATGTCTCCGGGTATTCTTGCAAAAGTTCCCCCGGAAATTTATGCGGAAATTCATTTTTCATAAATTCAAGTAAATTCTTCAAAAACAACATGCGGGAAATTTTCAGAGACTACATGTGGAAACCTTCAATTAATTCCCGTGGAAATCGCTTTAAAAATTCTTGCAGAAATTGATTGATGACTTCCCGCGAAAAACAAATGCGAAAAACCTTTCGTTTAATTCAAGGCGCGTTTCTCAGGATTTTTTAAAGAAATCATTTTGATCATTGCTACAGAATAATATTACTTCGAAAGGAATCGCAACGTGAATTCTTGCGAGAATTTCTCTGCGAATCTCTGCAAAAACTCTTCTGGAAATATATTACAAATTTTCTCCTTCAATTCCTGTGGAAATCGTTTTGGAAATATCTGCAAACATTATGTGGCGAATGCTTGTGGATAATCTTTCGTAAATTCAAGGCGACATTCCGGCAAATTGTTTTTACAGTAATTCGTGGTAATTCCTTTGATCAGCGCTCCAATAATTTCCGTGGAAACTCCCCCAAAATATTTCTAAAAAGTTTCGCAAAAAATGCTCCTGGAAAAATTGCGGTTTTTTTTTCAAACACCTTTTTAAATTCACATTTTAATGTTTGAACGAATCTTATTAAAATGAGGCACCTGCATAAAATCAAAAATCATTTTTGTGTATACTATTGTTGTGTAACCCTTATTCGTTATAGATGAATGCTAAAAAATAAAAAAAAAGTTTCGAAAAATGACATATGAAATATCATGCTTGTGGTGCATCGAAAAAGGAATTATTAATCAGAAACTGACAAATATCTCGGAATTACGACGAAGTTGTCAAAATGAATAATGGGTGTTCATGCCCTTCAACAGACATGTTTTGTATGCGTCATGTTTCAGAATGATTCAAAAACGACAACAAATGATGCCCCTCATAACATTTGTTTAATCAATGCTCAAGGGGGTAATCATGGAATTCAAACAGGACTAGTTAATATCCGAAAAACAATGTGAGTAATTAACTACGAACGCAAATTTTGTTCTCGAAAACATTTGCTAACGAGAATAAAACCCATCTAGATAGACATAAAACTAATTTTCAAATAAACGTCCTTAGATCTAGAATTTAATTTGTTCAATTTTTACCTAAAACTAAATCCGTGCCAAATTCGCGCGAAGTCCTAAAATCGTTATGTAAATCCGCGCCAAATTCGCGAAAACCGCGAAATCCGCGAAAATCGCGAAATCCGCGTAGTCGTAACAACCCTGTATATGCCCAAATAAACTCTTCCCCTTACTTGATGAAAAGATTTTTTGTGACTAATAAAAAGAAATAGTATATTTGATTTCCTACTTATCTCATGTTTTGTTGTACACGTCTCTCACATGTATCTAAATATTCGTTTCATTTATGTGTGAAATAATAAGAAAAATAACGACGTTATGTTTTTCATAATATTCAAATAATGACTCGATTTATTTATATACGTATCGTAATCCGGGGGAACATTGATCATTTTTTATTTGTTTTGTAAATAATTCCCCCGTAAGTGAAATCAAAGCTTTGTTCATATTTTTAAAACGAGTACTGCTACCTGTAGAATGTACAAGGCTGTTGTTCTTGAATATTTGATAATTTTAAACTTGTTTTAAAATGTTTTTTGTGAAGTTTTTTATTTGGGGTAACTTTGATCAATCATTTATCTATAGAGAAAGCGTATGCAAACGTTTAAAGGTAGGCAATTATAGTTGGAATCTCTTACGCTGAAGCGATTTGCATCGCTTCATCACATAACTATAGGTATGAGCTATTTTTTTTTTGTTATTATAGGGTTTCTTACCCCATTCCCGGCCTAACATGCATACGACTGCATTACTTAATTGATATTTATGACAGGAAGCATTTTTTCCTTAATTTCGTGGGCCGTGCAATACTGCAATGGGGTTCACTTCTGCTTAAAAATAGCTTTTCTTGGTAAACATCGTTTGAAAAGCCTTTTATTTGATTTAAATTAACGAGGTCCAGCACTAATTTCAGTCATAGCGATTTCAAATCCGGCCCACTTCCAAACTAGTTCCCGGCCCAAGCAAAATTTCGCTCAATCTCTCAGCATCTTACTCTCATTCTCTCTCTCGGGACGGTAGAAAATGCGACGTAAACAAAAATATGCACGTTCAACGTCGACATGATGCCAGATGTTATTATTTATAATAATTTTTATTTGGTTGAAAAGATATATTCGCTCATTCAAATTACTTCCAAACGCTTAAAAACTATATTTTTTTCACTTTTTGAAATCGACAGAATTATAAATAACATGATAGCGTCAACGTATTAGATAGTTTTCCTATGAACGATGAAGGATTTTTTTCATACTAAAAAAAAATCCTGGCCTTTTGGCAGCACGGTGCGGCTAGAAGTTCTTATGCCGAGGTGAATTTTTGTTTGGTTTGAGGATACATTTTTAAATGTACTCTAATATGTTTATATTAGTTCTAGTGAAACGAACAACTAGAAAAGATGAAAGTGCGTGAGTTTAGAATTATTGTGTGGTGATTAACAGCTTCAACCAATGATTGTATCGAGTACTGTGACGATTTCCAGGTAGATGTTCATATGAAAATACTGTTTTGTAAAAGTGGAAAGATTCACTCCGGCTCAGTGGTGCAGCAACGGAGAGCGAATGTTCGAAATCTACATTTTTGTTTTCTATAATTGGACCAATTATGAGTGAAATAAATGGTTAAGCAATATTGAGTATTGTGCGAAATAAATGGGAGACTTTTTTAAAATTATCAATCATAAGCCTACGGCTTCCAAAAAGTATAAATCTTTTGTTTTCTGTGCAGTGAGCCGGGAATCGGGTCCATAGGCCCAAGTAGTGATTTACCCTACTTGTTTTAAGTGCTTTTTTGACAATTTGCTGCGAACAGTCTTCAAGGTGCAGCCCCGCGCAAATGTTTATCCGTGCTGCCGCACTCGAATGAACATTCGCTTCGGGCTCGAACGTGCACTCGTAAAAATGAGCATGAACTCGAGCGTAGGCTGGATGCTCATGTTTTGCACCGCGCTCACAGCGGCGCTCGAACATTGATGTTTTCAGCGCGGCTGTGAGCGCCGCTTTGAGCACGGTACATAACATCGGTTACAATCAACAGACATTGCTTGGTTGGCTAGGTTTAGCATTTTGATGTTGAAACTCTAGTTTTCAGATAATTGAATTTCAATGGTTCGATGATACTTTGTTCGTAAAAGTAAAAAGGAACTTATTTATCTTCTTATTATGCGCGTAGATATTTGAAATATCCTCAATGACAGTGTAAAAGGACATTCTACGAAAAACATAAGCATGAGGAAAGTCCAACCCAGTACTGCTAACCGTTTTTAATTGAATATATTTTAGACTTGTTGAGAAGAGTTTCAAAAATTCTTTCGATTGCTTTCCTATGCCGCTCAAGTTTACGATATTGGAGGACGATTTGGTAATCCGTGTTTTTTTTTACCTTCAGTCAATATCAAAGTACCTCATCGGAAACCATGTTCGAATAATCAAATATGGATCGTATATTTTGTGTTTAAAGGGTACCTATCGCAGAACCCGAAATTTATAGAATTTTACGTAATGTGACTAAGTTGCCCGGCACTGAGGGATTTCTCTGGAAATGTGTGTACATATTTTGGCAATGCGATAATCAACAGTGAAGTATTTAATTCACGATTATATAAGCCTCCATGTGAAATCGGAATTATTGAACAACTAATGCATAAATTTTAACTCACGTACTTTACTATGCCTACCTACTATAGAAAAAAAAAACAATTCTATATGTTCAACACAATTTGTTGAGGGTTTGTGGAAAACAAAATAAGTTGACACACAGTTTACAACATCGAAACATTTCTTCTTCAGTGGATCTACATTTCAACTACAACTTGACCTGTTTTGAACTAAGTGTTCCCTATTAGCATTGAAAGGAACCGTTATAATTGAGGCTTTTCTATGCCTGCCATTGTATACATGTGTTTTGTGTATCTTATGTAGAAAACACAATTAATATACTATGTCCAGAGCGTCGAAAATGTTTCCTTCACGAAAACACTCTAGACTGGACCCAAACATGCTAGTGGTAATCAAATAACTAATCCGTTTATTGTACACTTTTTATGTTTTTATTTTTTTAGGAAGATTTTATATTTCATTTGCTTCCCCAATTGAGTTTCATTCTTTTAATAAAGCTGGATAGAAACAATAATGTTATGTACCATCTTTGCTAACACACTAAATTTTCATGTTAAAGTTAGTTTGCTTCACGTTTTGGATTATTTTCAACAATAAAACATAACACGCTTGCTTTTCGCATACTAAAGGGCCACGCAGAATGGGTACTTTTGCGAACGTCCCGTTTGATGCACGCAAATTCAAATGCTGAAAGCACAACTTGTTTTCCTACCAACTCCGATTCATCTTTTTTTGCTATGCCGCTCAACTATGGCCAATGCGAAACGTGCCGCATACACTCTAACTTTCACTTACTCAGAGACTGAGTAAAATTGTATTGCTATCTCTTTTTTTCTCATGGAAATTTCACTCAGTTTCCGTCAAAAGCGGGACTACTCATAGCTATGAGTTATCCTGCTTTTGGCGGAAACTGAGTAAAATTTCCGTGAGAAGAAAAGAGAGGGCAATACAATTTTACTCAGTCACTGAGTAAGTGAAAGTTAGCGTGTAATCGTAAAGCATCGCGCTCGGCCCAAAACCTATTCTCACAGCCTCAGTTCTCAGCCTAAGCACACAGTCTGAGCACACAGCATGCTGGATGAGCACACAGCCTGAACACACAGCCCAAGTTTTGAACTTGAGCTCGAGCCTCGCGCTCGGGATGAACATGAACTTGCAAAAACTGCACTCAAGCTCAGCGCCGCTCATGTTTTCGTGAAGACTGGCTGCGAGTTTAAGAATTAATGTTGATTTTATTGTTCAAATTTTGGCGAGAAATAAATACAAATTCATCCGAAGGTAATCATTCAGCAGCAAATTTATTCAAGATACCTAACTTACAATAAGTAATTGTGATAACAGTAAATAATATTTTATTTAATTCTTGCAAATGGTGAAACTGATCAATGTTATCCCGGTGATCAAGGTTCCCCCAGATTACGGTATGCATAAAGTCAATGCTCGAGGAGGACTTGCAAGCACTCGGAGTATTCGAGAGACGGGTGCTTAGGACCATCTTTGGCGGTGTACAAGAAGACGGTGTGTGGCGGCGAAGAATGAACCATGAGCTCGCCCAGCTCTACGGCGAACCCAGTATCCAGAAGGTAGCTAAAGCCGGAAGGGTACGATGGGCAGGGCATGTTGCAAGAATGCCGGACAGCAACCCTGCAAAGATGGTGTTCGCTTCCGATCCGGCAGGTATGAGACGACGTGGAGCGCAGCGAGCGAGATGGGCAGACCAGGTGCAGAACGACTTGGCGAGCGTGGGGCGTATTCGAGAATGGAGAGATGCGGCCTCGAACCGTGTATTGTGGCGTCAAATTGTTGATTCATTGTTATCTGTATAGATGTAGACTAAATAAATGAAATGAATGAATAAAGTCCTTTAAGGTCACTTCTGACAGAATCCTAGTTTCAAAGTGCTCGCGTTTTCGGGGGCAAACCACTCGATACGGAGGCGACGGACAACTGTCATTTTTGTTGATTCAGCTTTGCTGCGTCACAGCATGCGTGAAAAAATAAAAATGACAGTTGTGCGTTGCTTCCGTATCGAGTGGTGTGCCCCCGAAAACGCGACCACTTTGAAGCTTGGATTCTGTCAGGAGTGACCTTAAGGTAGCTTCACGCCTCGGTTATTTGGTCGGCAGATTTTTTCCCCAGGGCACAGGGACCAAAATCGGCGGAAAACTTTCCCGAGGTGTAAAGCTCAATTTAACATTGATTATAAATAAAATCTACTCATGCAATCCATTCACATAGAAAAAAAGTCACTTTCAATTGCTCAGCATTGTTGAGAGAATCAGATATCAAATATATATATATATTTGGTAATACTGAAAATAAATATGAAGAAGTTAATTTATTATTCCCGGAAGTTGTCCCTAAGCATAAACAACCACTTACCATCAGTTTTAAATCGTTGATTATCTCGATTTTGCCCGAAGAATTCAGCGGCAGGAACAAATAGGTTTTGATAGGCTGCACATCAAAGAGCCGGAAGAAGCACTTGTATTTACAGTCAAGTTTACAAGTCAAGAAAAATCTAATTTTAGGTAAAAAATAACGCCATCGTCTACAAACGTCTAATACTTAAAAGTAGGTAAAAAGAAACGAGAATTATCACTAATTTTTACCGATATTTCTAGTAAACATCCATTACCTAATTTTAGGTAAAATAAAAACCTAATTTTAGGTAATCTTATCTAAGCGTGTATAGGGCGAGGTTTAAAAACATTATTCTGCTTCTGGCACTCCGTCATTGGGCGCTAGCGAGGGGGGAGACCATATGACTGGATGAAATATTCAAGAGCTTCAACTCCATAGACAATCCATATTAAATGGTCGTTCCAATAGTTGGGAGTCGATTTTAATCGATGTTGCGAATCTATCGCATGATAATTAGGCTTATCAGAAGGCATCAGTGAAACGTGCAATTCAACAAAAAACCCAGAATTTGTCTGTGATATCTATCGCACAAGGGTAGATACTTCTAGTCTAGTCTAGTCTACACTATCGCACCAGGGGCAGATGCTTCATACAAAAAATATGACATAAGGGTGAGTGGGGTATAAAATGCTATATTTGCGTTACGAGACGTTCAGTGAAGTCTCTGGAATGTTGCTTTTAGCTATGTGGGTTCTCTTTTCGCCAGCGTTTGGAGGGGAGGCGCCGTAGCCAGTGTAATAAAAGGTTTAGTTTCCCATACTGGTTTTCATACAAACTTGAACCGGCTTGCGCGTAAACAAGGATGTTATCGATCATTTAGTAATCTGCGTTCGATCACTTAGTAGTTTGTCAATAACTCATTCCAGAGGCATAATTTCAAAATGCATTGTATGGTGGAATTTTAGTGTGAAGGTTTCTCTACAACTCTTCTTAACAGGTCGATGTTCGAATTCCACCACTAAAGGAGTTACGGTGCTAGTTGCTATACTTATACTAAATGATAACAAAATATGCAATCATTTAGTCTAAGTTACTGCTACTAGCGTTATAGCTTCATTATTAGTGAAATTCAAACAACGAACTGTTAGCAGAGTTGTAGATAAACCTTTGCACTAGAAGTCCATCATAAAACACATTATGAAATTTAGCCTCTGGAATGAATTATTGAAGAACTACTAAATGATCGAAGGCAAATTACTAAATGATCGATAACATCCTTGCGCGTAACCAATTTTTGTTCAAATCGGTTTTTTTAGGACACTCGGAGCATGGGACGGAATCGAGTGAGCGTGGTGGAGCTGGGTCGTTTTTTGAACCACCCTACTAATATTCTTTGTTATTTTATAAATACGACACCAATACTACTACAGTTTATGACAGTTTTTATTGTACCAATACTTTCAAAGCTTTGTTTTGGTACTCAACCCACCTTCACCCTAAGTGCAGAACTTATTTTCATTTATTTCGGTCAGAAAAAGCCCGATATCGTCCGTTTCCCTGGGGTAGATATTAACCGATTATTCATCTGGAGGTGCAGTATGTTCTAGTAGTGCTGGGTGGTTGTTCTGTTCCTGAAAAATCCGTGGGAATTGTACTAGCAAATCGGTTTGTGTACAAAATCGTTAAGGTCGGCTGTTGGAGCCAAGCCGCGAGTGTGCACCATTCTCGCGATCATCGAAGGCACCGAGCGGACAGTCACTTCTCAAATGTTTTGCATGTGATCTAGCGCGAAGGACTGTTTATAAATTAATGCTAAGGATAAAATTTGAAATTTTTCTTCAAATAGAATGATGTTATTGTTCCATCGTTTTTTAACACTTTATTTTCTTGATTTTTTATATAAAAATTTTAAGTTCATCACGTGTTATCGTTCCATCGTTCACACCGCAAAAATCAGAAGACTGCGGTGGACCGAGCACGTAGCCAGAATGTCGGACAGGAATCCGGTGAAAATGGTTCTCAACAACGATCCGACAGGAAGACGAGGTGCACAGCGAGCAAGGATACGATTTGCGGACCCTCCGCAGACTGCGTGCAGCCATGGACGAAGCCGAATGGAGAAGACTTCTATGCACTGCACAGGCCACTCCGGCCTTAGTCTGATAATAAATAAATAAATAGGATTATGTTGGTACCAGCGACATCATAAATTGCTATTGCTTTTCTTATTGCCTCCGGTACAGCGATTACCATGATAACTGAACACATCTCTATATACTAAAAATGAGTTGAGATTTCCTTCCTGACCATTTGACTTGCGATCGGGTTGACCAATTGGCAAATTGTTTTTCATAATCGATTCGTTTTGAGATCCGCAAGGTTTGCATATACAAAAAGTTGTTGAATTTAACGAGGAAATGTAAAAATCCACAGGCCACCTGGAAATCATCTAACCAAGAAACGGAAAACAAAATCGACCACGTTATAATCGACGGTAAATTCTTCTCGACATCACGAACATCCGCACTTACCGCAGTGCGAATATTGAATCCGACCACTGCCTCGTTGCAGTATGCCTGCGCTCAAAGCTCTCGGTGTACAACACGCGTCGAAGTCGAACGCCGCGGCTTAACATTGGGGAGCTATAAGACGGTAGACTATCCCAAGACTACGTGCAGCATCTGGAATTGGCACTCCCAACGAAAGAGCAGCTAGGTGCAGCGTCTCTTGAAGATGGCTTTAGAGATGTTAAATCCACCATTGGAAGCACCGCAACCGCTGCACTAGGCACGGTGCGCCCGGATCAGAGAAACGACTGGTATGGCGGCGAATGTGAGCAGTTAGTTGAGGAGAAGAATGCAGCATGGGCGAGATTGCTGCAACACCGCACGAGGGCGCCTCGGAACAGACAAAACTCGATTTTCCGGAGGAAAAAGCGCCAGCAGGAAGATCGAGACCATGAAGAGACGGAGTAACTGTACCGCGCTAATAACTCACGAAAGTTCTATGCGAAGTTAAACCGTTCACGTAAGGGGCACATGCCACAGTCCGATATGTGTATGGACATAAACGGGAACCTTCTTACGAATGAGCGTAGAGTGATGCAAAGCTGGTGGCAGCACTGCGAAAAGCACCTGAGTGGCGATGTGACAGACAACGGTGCCGGTATGGTAATAAACCTAGGAGCACGCGTGCAGGACATACGACTTCCGGCTCCGAATCTCCAGGAAATCCAGGAGGAGATCGACCAGCTGAAACACAACAAGCAACTACCGCGCAATCCCATTGCTGAACGCCACCTACAAGGTACTCTCCTAAATTTTATGCCACCGACTACCACTAATTGCAAAAGAGTTCGTGGGGCAGTACCAGGCGGGATTAATGGATGAACGCTCTACCACAGATCAGAAGTTCGCCGTACGCCAGATATTGCAGAAATGCCGCTAATACAACGTGCCCACAAATCATCTATTTATCGACTTCAAAGCCGCATATGATACAATCGATCGGGACCAGCTATGGAAGCTTATGCAAGGTGATAGTCTTTCGTGTCTGCTATTCAACATCGCTTTGGAGGGAGTAATACGAAGGGAAGAGATTGACACGAGTGGTACGATTTTCACGAATTGCGTTCAGCTATTTGGTTTTGCCGACGACATTAATATTATGGCACGTAACTTTTAAAAGATGGAGGAAGCTTACATTAGACTGAAAAGCGAAGCTAAACGGATTGGACTAGTCATCAACACGTCGAAGACGAAGTACATGATGGGAAGAGGCTCAAGAGAGGACAACGTAAGACACCCACTACGAGTTTGCATTGGTGGAAGGTGGTTGAAGAATTCGTGTACTTGGGCTCACATCATGGCAGGTAATCGAACATACTTTGGACTCCGCAAAACGCCGCCGTACCAAACTGACTATCTACAAATCGCTTATTAGACCGGTAGTTCTCCACGGACACGAGACCTGGACGATGCTCGTGGAGTTTTCGAAAGGGAAGTTCCGCATACCATCTATGGTGAGGTGCAGATGGCGTGTACGTGGAGAAGGCGAATGAACCACGTGTTGCATCAGCTGTTGGGGAACCATCCATCGTTCACACCGCGAAAATCGGAAGACTGCGGTGCGTCGGTCGCGTAGCCAGAATGTCGGACAGTAATCTGGTGAAAATGGTTCTCGACAACGATCCGACGGGTACAAGAATGCGAGTTGCATAGCGGGCAATGTGGATCGATCAAGTGGAGGACGATTTTCCAACCCTGGGCAGACTACGTGATTGGAGACGTTCAATCAAGGACCGAGCTGAATGGAGAAGTCTGGTAATAAATAATAAATAAATGTTTATGTCGATCATCATCGACCTAGAAGGTCTCAAAAAAATTATCCCCCCGTAACTCTACCTTTTCATGGTTTGCATCCATTTTTGAAGCAGTATGTCTAAAATTTCCAAAATGGTGGGTTGACATCAAGGAAGGTGCGCCCAACAGAGCTCTGGTTCCCACAAGTTCCTATCTCACGCTTCCACGGCTCGTCCGATGACAAAAGACTGCCAGCTAAGGGTTGTGTACTTAGCTGGTAGTGCAGCCTGGGCAATGTTGTCCTTCTGACATCAGCTAGATTGAGAAGGTACGCCTCGAACGTCTGTTCACCAGAAAGTGCGGCTCAAACAGCGTCTGCCTGGTGCCCAGCGGCTGATCAACGTAATGCTGTATCGCGTCAGCTATACCTAAAGTGGCAGCCCCACCAGCGCGATGTAGGTAACGCGACCCTGGTAAGGTAGCTTACTGAAGTGAGTGAAGCCTCTCAAATACCACGAAAAATGGAGATAGAAGAAAAAGAGAACGTTATTTTTGGCAATCGACGCGGCAACGAAATAAGGACTATGATTGGAAACTCGGTACCTGGAATGTCAGGACCCTAAATGAACCTGGACGAGTGAGCCTTCTGGCTCGTGAACTGCAGAAAGTTGTAGTGAACGTGGCCGCTATTCAAGAAGTCCGATGGCCTTGATCCGGAGAACGTGAATTCCCCACGACCAATACTGCATTCAAGTATAACATCTATCACAGCGGCGGTGGAAAAGCAGAGCATTTCGTAGTGATGGGCAAGCAGATGAAGCGAGTGATGCGGTGGAAACCCATTAGCAAACGAATCTGTGTGTTGAGGATACGGGGCAAATTCTTCAATTACAGCCTAATTAACTTGGAGGTCAGGAAAGTGCTGCGTACCATATATGGTGGGGTGCACATGGCGGACGGTACGTGGAGGAGGCGAATGAACCACGAGTTGCATCAGCTGTTGGGAGAACCATCCATCGTTCACACCGCGAAAATCGGACGACTGCGGTGGGCCGGGCACGTAGCCAGAATGTCGGACAGTAACCCGGTGAAAATGGTTCTCAACAACGATCCGACGGGCACAAGAAGGCGAGGTGTGCAACGGGCAAGGTGGAAGATGACTTGTGGACCCTCCGTAGACTGCGTGGTTGGCGACGTGTAGCCATGGACCGAGGCGAATGGAGAAGACACTTATATACCGCACAGGCCACTTCGGCCTTAGTCTGAATAAATAAATGAATGAATGTATAAAGGGCTGGATATTATTAAGCTTATACAACACGGCAGACTACGGTGGGCTGGTCACGTTGTTCGTATTCCGGAAGAACGTCAAGCGAAGATAATACGTAGTAGAGAACACGGAAGAGGCCGCAGGCTTCGTGGAAGGCCGCGTACACGGCTTTTTGCAGTTGAAGAGGACCTGAGGGCGCTCAATGTGCAGGGCAACTGGAAGCGATTGGCCCAGGATCGAGTCCAGTGGAGAAGGATACTCCATTCGGCGTAGGTTCATCGAAGAGCTGTAGCCCATCAAGTAAGTAAGTATGTGTGTGGCCCAAATCCGCCGAACGAGCTATCCGTTGGTGTGATTGCTAAAGTGCACACTTAGAAAAAGTTACCGACTTCGGTAATTCGATTACCGAATTCTAAAAAGCTGAACCACAGACAAACAGACGTAACACTATAGAGAATACCATCGACCATGACTTTAACGAGCAATGTCAATTTGATTGAATGAGCGTTTCACAACGTTTGACATTTCACTCTAGCGCCTTCTGGTGACAATATCATACGAAATATTGTTTCGTGTAACATGCTCGCAAGATGGTGGTAGAAGGGTTGAGCGATGGATTTTTCAGAAAAATGTTCAAGCTGTTACGTCTGTTTGTCTGTGGCTGAACGGTCGGTAATGACTTCGGTAAAAATAAAGATTACCGAATTATTTGTAAACTGCAATGGAGGTAGAGGCTGTCAAATTTACTGACGATTCGGTAACGTTTACCGAAAAACTGGCGCTGATCTGTAAATGGCAAAAAGATCCTTCCACCACCGAGTTCGACACATTTCGAAAAAGTCCACAAGCTCGTCCGTAGTTGTTTAATGGGGCACCACTTGTTGCGAGAACGTTGCCTTTGGAAACAATAGCGTGCTTGCCACAAGTGGTGCCCTGCCTCTGGCTCCACCAGTGAGCTCGTCCACAAGTTACGAGTATTGGGGCACTTCCAAGCGCTTGTTGTTTTTTTTCCATGCTGTAGAATTAAAAATCATGCCTTCAGAAACAACATGAAATATAATAAAATGTATACTTTACCTCTAGAAAATTCACCACACTTGCCAATTAATTATCCAACGCCAACTCCTCATTCCTTCCCGCACTTCCCGAACAACGTGTAAGGTAGCTACCGAGATAACCAGCGAAGTCGAAGCAAATTCTGCTCTTCCCTCCTATGGGAAATCCCATTGCTATCTGTCAGAGTTTGAGTGAAACATGGCCGCCATCTCCTCCTCTCTGTTGCTTTACTGTAAAAACCCATAAAGAACTGTCATTGTTTGTGTGAAGAATTTTGCTTCGACTTCGCGAACTGCACATAATTAAAATGGCGATTCTGACATTTCACGCTTTGACGCGATGTTCAACAGCACCAATCGCCGAAACTTCAGTTGAACATCTTACCGACTTCGGTGCTCACAGTAATTCACAGCATTATCGGTGAAAATATTTACCGAACTCGTTAAATCTGAACCAATTCACGGTTATTCGGTAAATTGGATTACAGATATAAATATCTTAAGTCAAAATTATCGAAAAAATGTGAATTTCTAAATTACCATCGAAATCGGTGAAAATAATCACCAAACTCAGAACATCTATCTAAGGGCCGTTTTCTTCACCTCCGCTTAACTCTTAAGCGGTGCTTACCCATACGTTTAAACCGGGTTTAAGCACTAAGCGGAGGTGAAGAAATCGGCCCTAAGTGTGTGCTGTCTTATCGAGCGTGCAATTCTGTTTGTTGCCGACGAAGAAAGAGGCAAAGTCATGGCCTGCTATTCACTAGTCAATGTTGGCAACCGAACCGTTAAAGTAAAATCAGCAGTGATTCAAATCGTTCGGGGCTGTCAGTTTGAATATGAATCTGAAATATAAATTTTCCCCGCAGCTGTTCTAGATTTATTTTTTATACCAGTCAAATTTCAAAAAAATAAAACTGGTATAACGCCCCGTTCTATGTTCTGCAGATTTGAACCACGATTGAATCACGAGATTCAAATATTTTTCAATTGTTTTGGTGTATGGATGCGTCATTTTATCTACGAATCAATCCACTTTGCAATTACGGCGCCTTTCTTGGCAGTAACATAATGATTTCATTTATTTAAAAATTGAAAAACATGAATAGAACACTGCTGGGGAAACCAGCGAGTTTGTTCTATTTTGCTCCAGATTCAAACTAGAATAGTGGTCGAAAATTTAGAATGAAACTGAATCACTCCTGATTTCACCCTAAGAGTTACGAATGATATTTGCATATCTGTCACCAATGCACGATGGAAGTGGATTACCCATTTTCTCAACACTAACACACAACAACCAACACCCTCACAGTATGTTGGGAGAATAACCACCATTCAAAAATTGAGCAAAGACCCTCGTAGACTGCGTGATGACACTCAGTGGCGGGCCTCCAAACAAATGCCGGACAAAACCTAATATGCTGCTTGAATTCTTAACCAAAGAGTAATTTTGGAACGCTAAATTCATTTTGAGTTAAGAATTGTTATCTAACTATACTATGCAACTGAGTACTTCTGGAGGCGCAAGCCTTAAGGTCTTAAGCATTAACAGTGTCCTCATTTTAGCATTAAAACAGTCAATTTCTAGCTTTGGAGATACAAATCACCACACTAGCCACCGGAAAGTAGACAAAAATAGGTTTTAATATGATACCCGAATGTTCCGAATCTTTTCTGAAAAAAATTTAGTCTGAGCCTTAGGGCCGATTTCTTCACCTCCGCTTAGTGCTTAAACCCGGTTTAAACGTATGGGTAAGCACCGCTTAAGAGTTAAGCGGAGGTGAAGAAAACGGCCCTTAGGGCCAATTTCTTCACCTTCGCTTAACTCTTAAGCGGTGCTTACCCATACGTTTAAACCTGGTTTAAGGCCTAAGCGGAGGTGAAGAAATCGGCCCTTAGTCGTTTAAACTTGGTTTAAGCAGTAAGCGGAGTTGAAGAATTCGGCCCTAAAATTCGCAAAATTTAAATTTGAATTGAAATCAACAGTAGGTAAAATCTATCACTGTTAATAAATGATAGCAATGTTTGGGTTACTGTCCCAATTGGCAAATCCTTGAAGAAGGTCACTGTTGAAATGAGGAGGTACAAACCAGATTCATCTGCCCGGACCTGGAGGTGTGCGGTCACTATGCCATTGCGATCCAAGTGGCTATACTTGGCCAGTCGCATGGACGCAAAAAAAAACAATAATTTACGTAGCTGACCCCAGATAAGGGAACGCTTATCAGTGTGCCTTCGTACTTTCTTCTATAACTCCAGACCAAGTCCGGTTTTGCAATCAGTTTGTACTGTCGAGAACTTTAAGAACAGCAATTACGAAAGGGACTTTGATACGGAGGTAAGAGCAATCTTATGTGCGATAGAGATAATGTCGAGGGTTTTCGTTCTTCCTATTTGCGTTGAAATTTTTAGTCGAATGACATACAATTGTTACGTGTATAAAATTAATACATGGTTGTTGCTGTTATGGATTATCCTAAAGAGTAAGTCGATCTAATTAGCGTAAATCTAAGATTACTGGTGAAGTTGCATTGATGCGGTGTGCAGATCATCTAATACCTGCAGAAGTTCAACGGGGCTCGTTCAACTGATCACTGTTTCCAATGGAACAGGGTAGTGGCGGCAGTTTTCCTGCGTGAACAAACTGTCCACGTTTTCCGTCACTGGTTTGTTGTAGTGTGGGCAGAGACGGATCTTACTTCTATATTCCAGGGACTGCAGAATGATGTACTCGATGTAAACCCGGGGAGAGTTCAAAATTCGCCACGTCAAAGGGTTCAGGAAGCTTGTATTGTATTCCCAACTTAGGGTTATCTTCCGGGGCTTGCCGACACTGGTTCCAGCCAACACTCGAGTGTAGTTCCGACCGGGTTCGTACAACCTATAAATTTGAAAAAAAAATAACAAGACTGTTGACATTTTCAAAAGGATAGAACTTACTCTGCATCTTTAGTGAACGCCATCTTATCAGAGTGTTCGCCCTTGCTACCATAAATATTCAAATGGAATATACCAATCTCGCCACCATGAATAACACTCTCCTCCGTATCGGAAATCTTGATCAGCACTTTGTAATGCGTCCTACAATACGGCTCCCCAGGACCGGTTATAAAGAAAGCCTGAATCTCCCGATTCCCAAGTAATTGATTTGCTTCCTTCAAACTCCGGTAGGTGTTGTAGCTATTGAACCCAAACCGGAAGCACATATGTCCATCCCGATCACAGTCGAAACAATCTCCTGCCAAAAACTGCTCGTAGCTTTCGCACGTGATCGCAGTGAACGGGCATTTGTCGCGAATACTCTCGATGTAGAACTCTATCGAACGGCCATGGCTGCAGCTGAAGAACTGAAACATGTTCGAGATCCACAGCCCATCTTTCCGTTTCCTCAGGGACTGATCGCATCCGGGTTGGTTGAATCCTCCATTTGGATAAAAGTCCAAATGACCAATAGGTTCGTACAAACCCAGTCCGATCTTCGGAACGAATGGCGTCGCATCGCTGTGCACGATGTCTACGAATTTGGCATCCGTCACATCCAACCGAACGATCGGATTCGTCTCAGTGAAGGCCAATTCGGCAGGATCCATTCCGGTGATGCGACCAAGTTTCAGATTAAAGTCCTTCTGCAGGTAGTACCCGGTGTAGCCGGAAAGATGTGCCCCCAGAGAGTGGCCGATCATGTGGACGTTGTCCAAGTTTTTGAAGCGGAATTCTTCCTGTGTAATAAAATTGTAACGTTAGACATAAGGATGCTTGGATTAGGGTTAATCAAACCAAACTTACAGAAATCAAGTGAATCATGTGGGCAGCGATCGCTCCAACCAGTCGGACGTTGGCACTGGCCTGGTTGTACGGTGGGCTCGAACCGCCTCCCCAGTCGATGACAATGCATGTCGCCGTACCATCGACGTCCTGATCCAGTAGCAGATTGACCATCCGTTCGATCCATTTGGCTTTTCCCGACTCCAGAAATCCATGGGTAAGGATGTAGATCCGGCCGGATGGGTTGATTCCCACCTCGTGTAGATAGTCCGGATCGTCAAGGTTGATGAATTTTGGGTAAGCTCGGGTTCGCTGATTGAACACCGGGAAACGGACATTTACCTTAGCCGGTGATTCCGGGTAGAGAGCTATGGGACGGCGTTCGTCCGTCCAGGGTGGAGTAATTGGGAAGCATCCGTAGACTCCGTAGCAGGCTGGATTATTTGGGTCTGTAGAGGAACACAGAGGAACATAATGTTATCATAAGGTTTTGACAGAACCCAATCGAGCTTATTTTGTAACGGGACGGGAAGGGGGAAAAAGAAAGAACGAAACAACCTTCACTTAAGCGCTAGGCAGGTGCGAACCTGCCGCGAAGGAGCGTGTATTTCTCAAATCTCGTACCCGACTGAGGTGTTCTACTTATTAAAACCTTCAATCCAAAACCGAACAACAAAACGAAACCAACGACAACTAACCCGCAAAATAAAACTCTAAGTTCTAGTTGGAATATAGATAATTATTATTAGAAGAAGAAGGTAAGTGATGTATTTCAATATCAAACAATTATAGTACAAAAGTTCTTTGTTCCAGATCGGCAGTTATTTGGTTCCCTGGTACCTTCTACCTCACGCGGTTTAGTATGTTAAATGAAATATTTAGATACAGAATTATTCCCGAAGACTCTTCGAAATAAATATTTTCAATAAAAATAATAATCATAGGGGAACGGTTCGGCACTTTATCTCATAGCTGCCATTTCCTTCCCATCAAAAACAAAGCAATGAAAATTAATTTGATTGGTTTTTATTTTTGTTATTTTTTTCAGCAGCATGTTAGCAAAAAGAACGACAAGATTGGTGCTGTATTTCTCGGTTTTGCGATGAGATTAATATATGTTCAGTAAGATGGAAAATGGAACAGTTCCCCTAGTTGGCAAATATTTTAATATGAATTTGAATGAAATCCTAAGTGAAATATTGCAGAAAAAATTAGAACGGTTGTGTACAAGAAAAGCCTTTTGAAAGGAAGTTTCCGAGCCTCTTGAAAGGAGGCTTCCGAGCCTCTTGAAAGGAGGCTTCCGAGCCTCTTGAAAGGAGGCTTCCGAGCCTCTTGAAAGGAGGCTTCCGAGCCTCTTGAAAGGAGGCTTCCGAGCCTCTTGAAAGGAGGCTTCTGAGCTCTTGAAAGGAGGCCTGAGCCTCTTGAAAGGAGGCCTGAGCCTCTCTTGAAAGGAGGCTTCTGAGCCTCTTGAAAGGAGGCTTCTGAGCCTCTTGAAAGGAGGCCTGAGCCTCTTGAAAGGAGGCTTCTGAGCCTCTTGAAAGGAGGCTTCCTGAGCCTCTTGAAAGGAGGCTTCTGAGCCTCTTGAAAGGAGGCTTCTGAGCCTCTTGAAAGGAGGCTTCTGAGCCTCTTGAAAGGAGGCTTCTGAGCCTTCTTGAAAGGAGGCTTCCTGAGCCTCTTGAAAGGAGGCTCTGAGCCTCTTGAAAGGAGGCTCTGAGCTCTTGAAAGGAGGCTTCTGAGCCTCTTGAAAGGAGGCTCTGAGCCTCTTGAAAGGAGGCTTCTGAGCCTCTTGAAAGGAGGCCTGAGCCTCTTGAAAGGAGGCTTCTGAGCCTCTTGAAAGGAGGCTTCTGAGCCTCTTGAAAGGAGGCTCTGAGCCTCTTGAAAGGAGGCTTCCTGAGCCTCTTGAAAGGAGGCTTCTGAGCCTCTTGAAAGGAGGCTTGAGCCTCTTGAAAGGAGGCTTCCTGAGCCTCTTGAAAGGAGGCTCTGAGCTCTTGGAAAGGAGGCTTGAGCCTCTTGAAAGGAGGCTTCTGAGCCTCTTGAAAGGAGGCTTCTGAGCCTCTTGAAAGGAGGCCTGAGCCTCTTGAAAGGAGGCTTCTGAGCCTCTTGAAAGGAGGCTCTGAGCTCTTGAAAGGAGGCTTCTGAGCCTTTGAAAGGAGGCCTGAGCCTCTTGAAAGGAGGCTTCCTGAGCCTCTTGAAAGGAGGCTTCTGAGCCTCTTGAAAGGAGGCTTCTGAGCCTCTTGAAAGGAGGCCTGAGCTCTTGAAAGGAGGCTCTGAGCCTCTTGAAAGGAGGCTTGGAGCCTCTTGAAAGGAGGCTCTAGCCTCTTGAAAGGAGGCTTCCTAGCCTCTTGAAAGGAGGCTTCTAGCCTCTTGAAAGGAGGCTCTGAGCCTCTTGAAAGAAGGCTTCCTGAGCTCTCTTGAAAGGAGGCTTTGAGCTCTTGAAAGGAGGCTTCTGAGCCTCTTGAAAGGAGGCCTGAGCCTCTTGAAAGGAGGCTTCTGAGCCTCTTGAAAGGAGGCTTCCTGAGCCTCTTGAAAGGAGGCTTCTGAGCCTCTTGAAAGGAGGCTTCTGAGCTCTTGAAAGGAGGCTTCTGAGCCTCTTGAAAGGAGGCTTCTGAGCCTCTTGAAAGGAGGCTGAGCTCTTGAAAGGAGGCTTCTGAGCCTCTTGAAAGGAGGCCTGAGCCTCTTGAAAGGAGGCTCTGAGCCTCTTGAAAGGAGGCCTGAGCCTCTTGAAAGGAGGCTCTGAGCCTCTTGAAAGGAGGCTTCTGAGCTCTTGAAAGGAGGCCTGAGCCTCTTGAAAGGAGGCTTCTGAGCTCTTGAAAGGAGGCCTGAGCCTCTTGAAAGGAGGCTCTGAGCCTCTTGAAAGGGAGGCTTCCTGGAGCCTCTTGAAAGGAGGCTCTGAGCCCTCTTGAAAGGAGGCCTGAGCCTCTTGAAAGGAGGCCTGAGCCTCTTGAAAGGAGGCTTCTGAGCCTCTTGAAAGGAGGCTCTGAGCCTCTTGAAAGGAGGCTTCTGAGCTTGTTGAAAGGAGGCTTCTGAGCCTCTTGAAAGGAGGCTTCTGAGCTCTTGAAAGGAGGCTTCTGAGCCTCTTGAAAGGAGGCTTCCTGAGCTCTTGAAAGGAGGCCTGGAGCCTCTTGAAAGGAGGCTTGAGCCTCTTGGAAAGGAGGCTCTGAGCTCTTGAAAGGAGGCTCTGAGCCTCTTGAAAGGAGGCTCTGAGCCTCTTGAAAGGAGGCTTCTGAGCCTCTTGAAAGGAGGCTTCTGAGCCTCTTGAAAGGAGGCTTCTGAGCCTCTTGAAAGGAGGCTTCTGAGCTCTTGAAAGGAGGCTCTGAGCCTCTGAAAGGAGGCTCTGAGCCTCTTGAAAGGAGGCCTGAGCCTCTTGAAAGGGAGGCTTCTGAGCCTCTTGAAAGGAGGCCTGAGCCTCTTGAAAGGAGGCCTGAGCCTTTGAAAGGAGGCTTCCAAGCTTCTTGAAAAGAAGCTTCCGAGCTTCATTAAAGGAGGCTTCCGAGCCTTATGAAAGGAGGCTTCCGAGCCTCTTGAAAGGAGGCTTCCGAGCCTTTTGAAAGAAGGCTTCCAAGCTTCTTGAAAAGAAGCTTCCGAGCGTCTTGAAAAGAGGCTTCCGTGCCTCTTGAAAGGGGCTTCCGAGCCTGTTGAAAGAAGGCTTCCGAGCCTTTTAAAAGGAGGCTTCCAAGCCTCTTAAAAGGAGGCTTCCAAGCCTCTTAAAAGGAGGCTTCCAAGCCTCTTAAAAGGAGGCTTCCAAGCCTCTTAAAAGGAGGCTTCCAAGCCTCTTAAAAGGAGGCTTCCAAGCCTCTTAAAAGGAGGCTTCCAAGCCTCTTAAAAGGAGGCTTCCGAGCGTCTTGAAAGGAGGCCTCCGAGCCTGTTGAAAGGAGGCTTCCGTGCCTCTTGAAAGGAGGCTTCCGAGCTTGTTGAAAGGAGGCTTCCTAACCTCTTGAAAGGAGGCTTCCGAGCCTCTTAAAAAGAGGCTTCCGAGCCTCTTGAAAGGAGGCTTCCGAGCCTCTTGAAAAGAGGCTTCCGAGCCTCTTGAAAGGAGGCTCTGAGCTCTTGAAAGGAGGCTTCTGAGCCTCTTAAAGGAGGCTCTGAGCTCTTAAAAGGAGGCTTCCTGAGGCCTCTTAAAGGAGGCTTCTGAGCCTCTTGGAAAGGAGGCTTCTGAGCCTCTTGAAAGGAGGCCTGAGCCTCTTGAAAGGAGGCATCTGAGCCTGTTGAAAGAAGGCTTCTGAGCTCTTGAAAGGAGGCTTCTGAGCCTCTTGAAAGGAGGCTTCTGAGCCTCTTGAAAGGAGGCTTGAGCCTCTTGGAAAGGAGGCTTCTGGAGCCTCTTGAAAGGAGGCTCTGAGGCCCTCTTGAAAGAAGGCTTCTGAGCCTCTTGAAAGGAGGCTCTGAGCCTCTTGAAAGGAGGCTTCTGAGCCTCTTGAAAGGAGGCTTCTGAGCCTCTTGAAAGGAGGCTTCTGAGCCTTCTTGAAAGGAGGCTTCTGAGCCTCTTGAAAGGAGGCTTCTGAGCCTCTTGAAAGGAGGCTTCTGAGCCTCTTGAAAGGAGGCTTGAGCCTCTTGAAAGGAGGCTTCTGAGCCTCTTGAAAGGAGGCCTGAGCCTGTTGAAAGGAGGCTGAGCCTCTTGAAAGGAGGCTCTGAGCCTCTTGAAAGGAGGCTTCTGAGCTCTCTTGAAAGGAGGCTTCCTGAGCCTCTTGAAAGGAGGCCTGAGCCTCTTGAAAGGAGGCTTGAGCCTCTTGAAAGGAGGCTTCCGAGCCTCTTGAAAGGAGGCTTCCGAGCCTGTTGAAGGGAGGATTCCGAGCCTCTTGACAGGAGGGGTCTGAGCCTCTGGAAAGGAGGCTTCCGAGCCTCTTGAAAGGAGGCTTCCGAGCCTCTTGAAAGGAGGCTTCCGAGCCTCTTGAAAGGAGGCTTCTGAGCCTCTTGAAAGGAGGCTTCTGAGCCTCTTGAAAGGAGGCTCTGAGCCTCTTGAAAGGGAGGCTTCTGAGCCTCTTGAAAGAAGGCTTCTGAGCTCTTGAAAGGAGGCTCTGAGCCTCTTGAAAGGAGGCCTGAGCCTCTTGAAAGGAGGCTTCTGAGCTCTTGAAAGGAGGCCTGAGCCTCTTGAAAGGAGGCTTCTGAGCCTCTTGAAAGGAGGCTTCTGAGCCTTTTTAAAAGGAGGCTCCCAAGCCTTTTTAAAGGAGGCTTCTGAGCCTCTTGAAAGGAGGCTTCTGAGCTCTTGAAAGGAGGCTTCTGAGCCTCTTGAAAGGAGGCTTCCTGAGCCTCTTGAAAGGAGGCTTCTGAGCCTCTTGAAAGGAGGCTCTGAGCCTCTTGAAAGGAGGCCTGAGCCTCTTGAAAGGAGGCTTCTGAGCCTCTTGAAAGGAGGCTCTGAGCCTCTTGAAAGGAGGCTTGAGCCTCTTGAAAGGAGGCTTCTGAGCCTCTTGAAAGGAGGCTTCTGAGCCTCTTGAAAGGAGGCTCTGAGCCTCTTGAAAGGAGGCTTCTGAGCCTCTTGAAAGGAGGCTTCTGAGCCTCTTGAAAGGAGGCTTCTGAGCCTCTGAAAGGAGGCTTCTGAGCTCTTGAAAGGAGGCTTCTGAGCCTCTTGAAAGGAGGCTTGAGCCTCTTGAAAGGAGGCTCTGAGGCCTCTTGAAAGGAGGCTTCTGAGCCTCTTGAAAGGAGGCCTGAGCCTCTTGAAAGGAGGCTTCTGGAGCCTCTTGAAAGGAGGCTTCTGAGCTCTTGAAAGGAGGCTCTGAGCCTCTTGAAAGGAGGCTTCTGAGCCTCTTGAAAGGAGGCTTCTGAGCTCTTTGAAAGGAGGCTTCTGAGCCTCTTGAAAGGAGGCCTGAGCCTCTTGAAAGGAGGCCTGAGCCTCTTGAAAGGAGGCTTTCGAGCCTCTTGAAAGGAGGCTTCCGAGCCTCTTGAAAGGAGGCTTCCGAGCCTCTTGAAAAGAGGCTTCCGAGCCTCTTGAAAGGAGGCTTCCGAGCCTCTTGAAAGGAGGCTTCCGAGCCTTTTAAAAGGAGGCTTCCAAGCCTCTTAAAAGGAGGCTTCCAAGCCTCTTAAAAGTAGGCTTCCAAGCCTCTTAAAAGGAGGCTTCCAAGCCTCTTGAAAGGAGGCTTCCAAGCCTCTTAAAAGAAGGCTTCCAAGCCTCTTAAAAGAAGGCTTCCAAGCCTCTTAAAAGGAGGCTTCTAAGCCTCTTAAAAGGAGGCTTCCGAGCGTCTTGAAAGGAGGCCTCCGAGCCTGTTGAAAGGAGGCTTCCGTGCCTCTTGAAAGGAGGCTTCCGAGCTTGTTGAAAGGAGGCTTCCTAACCTCTTGAAAGGAGGCTTCCGAGCCTCTTGAAAGGAGGCTTCCGAGCCTCTTAAAAGGAGGCTTCCGAGCCTCTTGAAAGGAGGCTTCCGAGCCTCTTGAAAGGAGGCTTCCGAGCCTCTGGAAAGGAGGCTTCTGAGCCTCTTGAAAGGAGGCTTCTGAGCCTCTTGAAAGGAGGCTTCCGAGCCTCTTGAAAGGAGGCTTCCGAGCCTCTTGAAAGGAGGCTCTGAGCCTCTTGAAAGGGGGGCTTCTGAGCCTCTTGAAAGGGGGGCCTGAGCCTCTTGAAAGGAGGCCTGAGCTTGTTGAAAGGAGGCTCTGAGCTTGTTGAAAGGAGGCTTCCACCTCTTTGAAAGGAGGCTCTGGAGCCTCTTAAAAAGAGGCTTCTGAGCCTCTTGAAAGGAGGCTTCAGCCTCTTGAAAAGAGGCTTCTGAGCCTCTTGAAAGGAGGCTTCTGAGCCTCTTGAAAGGAGGCCTGAGCCTCTTGAAAGGAGGCTTCCTGAGCCTCTTGAAAGGAGGCTTCTGAGCCTCTTGAAAGGAGGCTTCCTGAGCCTCTTGAAAGGAGGCTCTGAGCCTCTCTTGAAAGGAGGCTCTGAGCCTCTTGAAAGGAGGCTGAGGCCTCTTGAAAGGAGGCTCTGAGCCTCTTGAAAGGAGGCTTGAGCCTCTTGAAAGGAGGCTTCTGAGCCTCTTGAAAGGAGGCTCTGAGCCTCTTGAAAGGAGGCTTCTGAGCTCTCTTGAAAGGAGGCTTCTGAGCCTCTTGAAAGGAGGCTCTGGAGCCTCTTGAAAGGAAGCCTGAGCCTCTTGAAAAGAGGCCTGAGCCTCTTGAAAGGGGGCCTGAGCCTCTTGAAAGGAGGCTTCCTGAGCTTGTTGAAAGGAGGCTTCTGAGCTTGTTGAAAGGAGGCTTCCTAACCTCTTGAAAGGAGGCTTCTGAGCCTCTTAAAAGAGGCTTTGAGCCTCTTGAAAGGAGGCTCTGAGCCTCTTGAAAGAGGCTCTGAGCCTCTTGAAAGGAGGCTTCCTGAGCCTCTTGAAAGGAGGCTCTGAGCCTCTTGAAAGGAGGCTTCTGAGCCTTTTCAAAGGAGGTTCTGAGCCTTTTGAAAGAAGGCTTCCGAACCTCTTGAAAGGATCTTAAAAGAGGCTTTGAGCCTATTGAAAGGAGGCTCTGAGCTCTTGAAAGGAGGCTTCTGAGGCCTCTTGAAAGGAGGCCTGAGGCCTCTTGAAAGGAGGCTTCTGAGCCTCTTGAAAGGAGGCATCTGAGCCTGTTGAAAGAAGGCTTCTGGAGCCTCTTGAAAGGAAGCTTCTGAGCCTCTTGAAAGGAGGCTGGAGCCTCTTGAAAGGAGGCTTCCTGAGCCTCTTGAAAGGAGGCTTCTGAGCCTCTTGAAAGGAGGCCTGAGCCTCTTGAAAGGAGGCTTCTGAGCCTCTTGAAAGGAGGCTTCTGAGCCTCTTGAAAGGAGGCTTCTGAGCCTCTTGAAAGGAGGCTTCTGAGCCTCTTGAAAGGAGGCTTCTGAGCCTCTTGAAAGGAGGCTTCCTGAGCCTCTTGAAAGGAGGCTTCTGAGCCTCTTGAAAGGAGGCATCTGAGCCTGTTGAAAGAAGGCTCTGAGCCTCTTGAAAGGAGGCTTCTGAGCCTCTTGAAAGGAGGCTTCTGAGCCTCTTGAAAGGAGGCCTGAGCCTCTTGAAAGGAGGCTTCTGAGCCTCTTGAAAGGAGGCTTCTGAGCCTCTTGAAAGGAGGCCTGAGCCTCTTGAAAGGAGGCTTCCTGAGCCTCTTGAAGGAGGCATCTGAGCCTCTTGAAAGGGAGGCATCCGAGCCTCTTGAAAGGGAGGCTTCTGAGCTCTCTTGAAAGGAGGCCTGAGCCTCTTGAAAGGAGGCTCTGAGCCTCTTGAAAGGAGGCCTGAGCCTCTTGAAAGGAGGCTCTGAGCCTCTTGAAAGGAGGCTTCTGAGCTCTTGAAAGGAGGCCTGAGCCTCTTGAAAGGAGGCTTCTGAGCCTCTTGAAGGAGGCTTCTGAGCCTCTTGAAAGGAGGCTTCCGAGCCTCTTGAAAGGAGGCTTCTGAGCCTCTTGAAAGGAGGCTCTGAGCCTCTTGAAAGGAGGCCTGAGCCTCTTGAAAGGAGGCCTGAGCCTCTTGAAAGGAGGCTTCTGAGCCTCTTGAAAGGAGGCCTGAGCCTCTTGAAAGGAGGCTTCTGAGTCTCTTGAAAGGAGGCTTCTGAGCCTCTTGAAAGGAGGCTTCTGAGCCTCTTGAAAGGAGGCTTCTGAGGCCTCTTGAAAGGAGGCCTGAGCCTCTTGAAAGGAGGCTTCTGAGCCTCTTGAAAGGAGGCTTCTGAGCCTCTTGAAAGGAGGCTTCTGAGCCTCTTGAAAGGAGGCCTGAGCCTCTTGAAAGGAGGCCTGAGCCTCTTGAAAGGAGGCTTCTGAGCCTCTTGAAAGGAGGCTTCTGAGCCTCTTGAAAGGAGGCTTCTGAGCCTCTTGAAAGGAGGCTTCTGAGGCCTCTTGAAAGGAGGCCTGAGCCTCTTGAAAGGAGGCTTCTGAGCCTCTTGAAAGGAGGCTTCTGAGCCTCTTGAAAGGAGGCTTCTGAGCCTCTTGAAAGGAGGCTTCTGAGCCTCTTGAAAGGAGGCTTCTGAGCCTCTTGAAAGGAGGCTTCCTGAGCCTCTTGAAAGGAGGCTTCTGAGCCTCTTGAAAGGAGGCCTGAGCCTCTTGAAAGGGGGCTTCTGAGCCTCTTGAAAGGAGGCCTGAGCCTTTTCAAGGAGGCTTCTGAGCCTCTGGAAAGGAGGCTTGAACCTCTTGAAAGGAGGCTTCTGAGCCTCTTGAAAGGAGGCTTCTGAGCCTCTTGAAAGGAGGCCTGAGCCTCTTGAAAGGAGGCCTGAGCCTCTTGAAAGGAGGCTTCTGAGCCTCTTGAAAGGAGGCTTCTGAGCCTCTTGAAAGGAGGCTTCTGAGCCTCTTGAAAGGAGGCCTGAGCCTCTTGAAAGGAGGCTTCTGAGCCTCTTGAAAGGAGGCTTCTGAGCCTCTTGAAAGGAGGCTTCCTGAGCCTCTTGAAAGGAGGCCTGAGCCTCTTGAAAGGAGGCTCTGAGCCTCTTGAAAGGAGGCTCTGAGCCTCTTGAAAGGAGGCCTGAGCCTCTTGAAAGGAGGCTCTGAGCCTCTTGAAAGGAGGCCTGAGCCTCTTGAAAGGAGGCCTGAGCCTCTTGAAAGGGGCCTGAGGCCTCTTGAAAGGGGGCCTGAGCCTCTTGAAAGGGGCCTGAGCCTCTTGAAAGGGGGCTTCCGAGCCTCTTAAAAGGGGGCTTCCGAGCCTCTTGAAAGGGGGCTTTCGAGCCTCTTGAAAGGGGGCTTCCGAGCCTCTTGAAAGGAGGCTTCCGAGCCTTTTTCAAGGAGGCTTCCGAACCTCTTCAAAGGAGGCTTCCGAGCCTCTTGCAAGGAGGCTTCCGTGCCTCTTGCAAGGAGGCTTCCGTGCCTCTTGCAAGGAGGCTTCCGTGCCTCTTGCAAGGAGGCTTCCGTGCCTCTTGCAAGGAGGCTTCCGTGCCTCTTGCAAGGAGGCTTCCGTGCCTCTTGCAAGGAGGCTTCTGAGCCTCTTGCAAGGAGGCTTCTGAGCCTCTTGCAAGGAGGCTTCCGTGCCTCTTGCAAGGAGGCTTCCTACCCTCTTGCAAGGTGGCTTGATGCTTCCGAGCTTCTTGAAAGGAGGCTTCCGTGTTTCTTGAAAAAAGGCTTCTAAGCCTCTTGAAGGGCTTCCGAGTCTTCCGAAATTCTAGGCAAAAGGCTTCTCAACCTCTTAAAAAGAGGCTTATTAGCTGCTTCGGAAGGAGCCTCTTGAAAGGAAGCGTTCAAGATTCTTGCAACGAAGCTACTAAGTTTTTCTGAGAAAAGGCCTTTATGTCTCTTAAATGAAGGCTTTCGAACCTTAAGATTCTAGATTTTAGTTTTGTTATTGGTTTTGTTTAAATTGTTATTGGAATTGTAATTCATTTGCCATTATGCATTTTTGCTCCAGTTACCCCCAGGGTTACATGTACCCCAGGTTGAGCACCGCCGACCTATGCCATCAGGTCACTGGCAAAAAAATAGCAATGGATTTTACCGAAGTGGCAATGTTTTGCATCTGCTAGTAGTCGTTGATCATTTTACAAGGTATCCAGAAATATAAATAATTTCATCAACAACTGCTAGTAATACTTTTTTCAAGCTAAGAACTATTTTTGCAAGGTTCGGATATCCGGAAGAGATAGTTTGCGATAACGGACCACTTTTTCCGTTCAGAAGAATTAAGTAAATTTTGTAACGTATCTGGTATTATCATTAATTATTCTGTACCGTACGCACTGTTTCAAAATGGTGCAGTGGAACGATTTAACAGGACTTTGCTTAGAACGGTCAAGATAAGCGCAAGGATGGGAAGAGATCGGAGATCAGATCTTCAAAACTTTTTAATGGCATACCGATCTACACCTTCTTGGACGTAAAATTCGGGATAAAATTTCCGCGCCCAATGGCATTGACGTTCAATATTCCCACGATGAAATCAAACAAACTGATGAAGAAAGAAAAGAAAGGGGAAAAATTGTGGGAGAAACCAGAAGAAAAGCTAAGCAATGAAACATTGACGTGGGTGATTAAGTACTTATCAAACGTAACAATCTATCATCAAATTTCAATCCGCAACTCCACGTGGTTTTAATAAGAAAAGGGACAATGCTATAGCTAGTGTCAAAAAGTACAGTGACCGTTTTCAGAATACCCAACAGAAATTGTGTAGAATATTCATTGGAAAATCTTTGTAATTTTTATAGGAAGTTCTTTGGAAACCCCATTTTAAAGTTCTTCAGATTTCTTCCTTTCTGAGGAAGTTACAAATTCTTTCAGCACTTCCACAGTTATTAACTGCGAAGTTTCTAAACCAAGTAATCAATTTTGCATTCGTATATCGTGAGGCTAACACGATGATATTTTTATGCCCAGAGAAGTTGCGACAATCAAAAAATGTCCTAGATCGGACCGGGAATCAAACCCAGCCACCTTTAGCATGGTCTTGCTTGGTAGCCGCATATCTTACCGCATGGTTAAATGGTTTAAATTACAATCTACTGTTATGATGAAAAGTAAAATGAAGACTTACCCGCACGGTACTCTTCGTTCATATCCGGATATCGAGTTACCAAACTCTCTTCCTTATAATTCGACAGCAACATAAACGTAGGTAGCAACAGTCCCGTTCCGTTCACCAAATGCATCTTGCCAGCTGTTCTTCTGCATCAATTATCTCACTTTTTGAGGATTATTCTTCTAGAACTGCAATCTCTTCCACTTGCGTGCTCCAATATGTTCTAAACTGTCCCTGTACTCACTTAATAACTCAGTAGATCAAGTTCAGGCTGGCGCGGCGATTAGAACCTCAATGAGTCGGCCCCGTCAATCAGTGTCCGCAACTCGGAAAATCACCTCGCGAAAAACGCAGAATACTACTTCGGTACCGACGTCAAAATATAAACGATTAAATTTCGGTCAAGAGTTCACAGACGAGCGCGGTGCACGCAAAGTTTCTTCATCGGTACCGCAACGTGCTGATAAGGAGCGTCTGGTCTGGAGCGATACGGGAAGAAAGTTGATACTTTCCACACTTCCTCGTTCTGTATGATGTTCGATGCCTCTTGAAGGAGTTGTGCACGACTTAGTAATTAATGAACCACGAGGCAGAGTATGTTAGCGCGTCCAGTTTTGTTCAATGACTGATTGCGACCGATGCAAAAGTGGCAGTATTTAACGACGACCGGGTCGGAATACTCTTCGGGAATCTCTGAGACGCGATCCATGAGAGCAAAACTCACGTGGCTATGACAACGGCGCAAGGCGTCCCGTCGAACATATTTTG
Organism: Armigeres subalbatus; assembly: GCF_024139115.2. Taxonomy (NCBI): domain Eukaryota; kingdom Metazoa; phylum Arthropoda; class Insecta; order Diptera; family Culicidae; genus Armigeres; species Armigeres subalbatus. Next base: position 164,984 of record NW_026942623.1, read on the forward strand.
TAAGTGGCTCTAACTTACTCATATAAAATGAATATAAGTCGTGCTCAAGTGAAAAGTTTTGAGAACTAGAGAGCGAATTCATCGCGATCAGTATAAAGACAGAGAAAGGGAGAAATCAATTGATCTGCGATGAATCTATTTTGGAGTTTGTTTGGACACGTGTTCCAGTTGTAACCGAAAACGATTGACCGGTTACTTAAAATAGAAACGATCCTTGTCCTTCCTTATCGGAGTCTTCCATCAAAACAACAGGATGTGAAAATAAGTTGTTAATTATAGTTGTAATATAAACATTTTAATGACGCTTCTTAACTTACATTTGATTAGCAACTACTCCGTGGTACTAGCTGTTGTGAAAAATAAAAGATTGTCAACAGAAAACTATGTTGTTGTTGTTAATAATACAACATGGTTTTGAATCTTTGTTTACAAAAGCAGATAAGTCGTTTTGAAAATTGGATATTGAAAAATCCCATTGCATAGTTTCTCCGAATTTTTGCCTCGCAGTGAATTTCATCATCATTGCAAATTCTGTTATATTATAGACCAACGCTTATTGAAATAGAATTTTTTGGTGAGTTGTGTCAAACCTATCCACTCCCAGTGTAGGGGCAAAGCGAAGAGTTTTCATTCTAAGCTATAGCACTTTGGTCTTACTACTGGCATAATCATATAAGGTTACGGGTATATGGAGACTAGGGTGGCTCAAAAAACACTTTTTCAAATTTTTTGATGGGCCGCCCTTTTATTCGATTCTATTTGATGCCCTGATGTTCTGGACAAAATTTCATCCAAATCGGTCAACGTTTGGGCGGTGCTAAACTCGTTGGAAGTTTATATGCAAAAATGTATGCAGAAACATCCAAAAACAGTGATTTGCAGTTGGACGGCACAATTTACGATCAAGAAGCATGATACTCATTCAGTTCTAGTAGAATTAAATACATATTGTTATGCTGAAAACCGCGAGAAGATTAGAGCTTATTAGGCAAAGATATTAGCATTTTACTTTACTTTTTACTTTACATTTTACTTTATTTCTTTTCAAAGGTAAAAGAAACGAAATTTGCTCAAACCCCGCTTCAGAGAAATGCTAATAACTGGACAAACTCTAAACTTCTCGCGGTTTTTTGCATAACATTCTGTATTAAATTCTTCAAGATCTGAATGAGTATCATAGTTCTTCATCGTAAATTGTGCCGTCCAACTGCAATTCACTGTTTTTGGATGTTTCTACATACATTTTTGCATATAAACTTCCAACGAGTTTAGCACCGCCCAAACGATGACCGATTTAGCTGAAATTTTGTCCAGAGCATCAAGGCATCAAATAGAACCGAATAAGAGGGCGGCCCATCAAAAAAATTGAAAAAAGTTTTTCCCATACTAATTTGAGCCTCCCTAATGGAGACGCATGGTACATTTGTGCAACGACTTCTTATTACTAAACTTGATGGTAAAATTCCAACAGATCTGTGAATCAAATAATTGTAGAAGTATGCTAGCTAACATTTGTATGACAACTTGTATTAAGCAACACGAATCTAATAACATATTGTTTTGAGACAGGTAGCCCAAGCTAGTAACCGATGGCAAATGCCCCAATAAGGCAATGCCTATTGTAACTTTTCACTTTTCAACGCAATTTATCCAAACTTTGTGTTATTTGGTAGTCCAGAATATCACAAATGCATTGTCTGTGAATAGTTATGTAAAAAATATTAAAGAGAACACATAAAAAGCTTTTTGAAAAGTCGTTATTATAGGTATTGCCTTTACCAAAGACGTTTCATAGCCCTTCATTAGTTTTTATCTATTCCATAATAAAAGCTTACAAACCCCTATGTACTGGACATTGTAAAACCAGCGTAAGTCGATTTAAGCAGGTTTGAATTACATTTCGATAGTTTCCATATCGTTTGGAAGGAACTGCTGGCTAGTGTCCAGTTGGTAAGGGCATATCATCATGGCTACACTGGATCGTTTTAACCAGTGAATCTTTTTTAGAAAAACGTTACATTACATTTTTGAAGATGGAAACAATTTAGGAGACTGCTCCTGGATTTCATCTCATGGCTCCGATATTCATCCCATCAAAAACAAAGCAATAAAAAGGTAATTTAGTGATTTTTTTCAGCAGTCAGCACACATGGTGCCGTATTTCTGTGTTTCGCGATGAGATGAATATATGTTCAGTGAGATGGAGATCGGAGCAGTTCCCCTATATCATAAGTACTGAGCGGACCGGCCCGATCTCGTTTGTGGTTTTTTTTTAACTGCAAATCGTTTGTTTGATTGCAGCGTGGCACTCTAGATCGATTTCAATCCGAACCAGTAGGGGAACTATGTTTAAAATGCGCCAGTCAGCTAATACGAGCCATTGCATTTTCTAAATTAAGTTACAAAACCGATGGCAGCAGACGCCTAAACATGTTTTTAGATCAACAAATTAAAAATAATAGTCAAGACATCTATAATAAAAAATTTTAAAATAAATTTGTTTTTTTTTCCGCATTTTGATAAAATATAAGCTCCGTTCCCTTAAGGATTTTCCACTAGATAAAAACATTTTTTCAATAATCTTTGCACATGTCTGGAAAAACAAATTAGTAAAGATTGTGCCATGTTACTAAAAAGTTAACTTCACTACATTTTTCATAGAAAAACACACCTCTGCGTGTAGGATAAAACGCGCCCATCTGATGTGCTTGACTATGGATGTCATAGTTTGAGAAGGGCGTGTGCCAAAAATAATTTATTTAAAAAAAAATATCGATGAAAAAGTAAAAAAGTAAGAATTGTGACAAAATAAAAGTGAAAAGGGATGAGTGAGAAGTTATGAGTGATGAAAAGTAAGGAGTGAGAAACAACAAGTGAGAAGAAGGAATTGAGAATTCCACTAAAAAGCCCTCAATAGTTTTATAATCCTTAGCCGGAAGCCCTCCTTAGCCGTGAGGTAAGACGCGCGGCTACAGAGCAAGACCATGCTGAGGGCGGCTGGGTTTGATTCCCGGTGCCGGTCTAGGCAGTTTTCGGATTGGAAATTATCTCGACTTCCCTGGGCATGTTAGCCTCATGATATACGAATGCAAAAATGGTAACCTGGCTTAGAAACCTCGCAGTTAATAACTGTGGAAGTGCTTAATGAACACTAAGCTGCGAGACGGCTCTGTCCCAGTGTGGGGATGTAATGCCAAGAAGAAGAAGAAATTTTATAATCAATCGTGAATTGTAAGCTGAGATTTGGAATATGAGAACTGAGGAGTGAGATGGGAGAAGCGAGAAAAAAGAATGAGTATTAAGAAGTGAGAAGCGAAAGGCAAGCAGTAAGAAGTGCGAAATAAGATGTGATCAGTGAAAAGCGAGAAGCAAGTAGTGAGGTGAGAAGTAATAAGCGAGATACTTTGTGTGAGAAATGAGCAGCAAAAAAGCATGAAGAGGAATATGACAATTGATAAATGGGATGTGAATAGTGAGAAACGAGACGGAAGATGTGAAAGGTACAAGGAGTGAAATTGCAGAATAGAGAAAAAAAGCGAGAAAAGAGACGAAAGGAGAGTAGTAAATAGTATGGAGACTACTCAGAATAGAGATTTTTTCAGCATAGATTTTTGGGCATCCAAGAGATCCCTGGAGTAAGCGCTTAAGATCTACAAGTGTAGCTGAAGATCAATCGGACTGTTTCAATTATGGCACATGTCCTTCTGGATGTGTAGAATAGGATGAGCCATCGTTAGAGATTCTGGGTCATCCAAGAAATCCCTGGAGTTGGGCCTTAAGATCTACATGCGACACTAAAGATGTATCGGACTGTTTTAAATGTGATACTTCCCTTTTGGATGTGAAGAATAGAATAAGTCAGCGATAGAGGTTCTCGGTCATCCAAGAAATCTCTGGAGTTAGATTCTCAGATCTACACGCGTAACTAAAGATCAATCGGCCTGTTTCAAATGTGGTACATGCTTTTATGGATGTGAAGAATAGAATAAGTCAACGGCAGAGGTTTTCGGTCATCCAAGAAATCCCTGGAGTTAGGTCCTCAGATCTACACGCGTAATCAAAGATCAATCGGACTGTTTCAATTATGGCACATGTCCTTCTGGATGTGTAGAATAGAATGAGCCAACGTAAGAGATTCTGGGTCATTCAAGAAATCCTTGGAGTTGATCCTTCAGATCTACACGCGACACAAAAGATGTATCGGACTGTTTCAAATATGGTATCTGCCCTTTTGGATGTGTAGAATAGAATAAGTCAACGGCAGAGGTTCTCGGTCATCCAAGAAATCCCTGGAGTTAGGTCCTCAGATCTACACGCGTGACTAAAGTTCAGTCGGACTGTTTAAATTATGGCACATGTCCTTTTGGATGATTAGAATAGAATGAGCCATCGTAAGAGATTCTGGGTCATTCAAGAAATTCCTGGGCCTTAAGATCTACAAACGACACTAAAGATGTATCAGACTGTTTTAAATGTGGGACATGCTCTTTTGGATGTGAAGATTAGAATAAGTCAGTGGCAGAGGTTCTTGATCATCCAAGAAATCCCTTGAGATTAGCACACAGGTCTGCACGAGTAACCGAAGATAAATCGATCGATTTTAAATGTGGTATGGGCCCATTTTAAATTATAGAATATGATGCATCTACGGCATATGTTGTCGGTTATCAAAGACATACCTAGAGCAAGGCCTTAAGATCTACTACAAAACGAAAGATAATTGCCCTTTGTGGTGCATAGGCACAGGGCATGTATCATGTTTGAAATAATCCAATTGCTCTATGGTTACCTATGTAGATCTAAAAGCCTTATTCCAGGGATTTTGTCCAACCAAGAATTCATACTTTGGACAAATTGTATTCTATGCATCACAAATGGCATGCTCCATATTTGAAACAATCCAAGTAACCTTTGGTTACGCATGTAGATTAAAGCCCATATTCCAGAGATTTCTTGGTCGACCAAAAACCTATTCTGGGAATGCGTTCTATTCTATGTATCATAGAGGGCATGTGCCAGTTTTGGAACAATCTATTTGATCTATAGTTACGCATGTAGATTTAAGAGTGACAAAGAATCTATGCTTGGAACGCGGTCTTTTCTATGCATCACAAAAGGCATGTAGCATATTTGAATCAATCCAATTGATCTATGGTTACACATGTAGATCAAAAGGCCTGATTCCGCGGATTTCTTGGATGGCCAAGAACGCATACTGTGAGCACATTATATTCTATGCATCTCAAAGGACAGGTGCCATATTCGAAACAATCCAAGTAACCTTTGGTTCCGCATGTAGACCTACACGTTAAAAAATTTAATGTTGTTTATTATTAATATTTCTAATACTTTTTTGCCAAAGCAGGCGCTTAATGACATGTATAAGAAAAAAAACTCATACATCGCATTAGTCACATACATTCGGAAACTTATACTTTTCATTAACTTCTTCTTCTTCTTCTTCTTCTTCTTCTTCTTCTTCTTCTTATTGGCATTACATCCCCACACTGGGACAGAGCCGCCTCGCAGCTTAGTGTTCATTAAGCGCTTCCACAGTTATTAACTGCGAGGTTTCTAAGCCAGGTTACCATTTTTTCATTCGTATATCATGAGGCGATGATACTTTTATGCCCAGGGAAGTCGAGACAATTTCCAATCCGAATATTGCCTAGACCGGCACCGGGAATTGAACCCAGCCACCCTCAGCATGGTCTTGCTTTGTAGCCGCGAATCTTACCGCACGGCTAAGGAGGGCCCCTTTTTTCATTAACTTATGAATGTTATTAACTTTTGATATGGGATCATTCATTAGGTGGCAAAATGAAGAGTATAAGTATTTTCGAATGGTTTTTGCCATAACATATAAGGTTATTTTTTTACGTGTAAAGGCCTATTCCAGGGATTTCTTGGATAACCAAGAACTCATACTGTGATCACATTATATTCTTTGCATCACAAAGGGCAAGACCCATATTTGAAACAATCTAAGAAATCTTTAGTTCCGCGTGTAGACCCAAAGGCCTATTTCATGGATTTCTTGGACAACCTAGAACATATGCTGGGTACGCATTCTATTCTTAAAAGACAGAATCACCGTCTTCGACCAGAGGTCACACAGACTGAACACTTAACATCTAGCATGAGACAACGGACAGGACATTCACATAACACCCAGTGGACCAGTGGAGAACTTTTCACTTTACGAAAAGTTTTCTCCTTACCGGCACTGGCGGAGCCAGCTATTTCTATATGGTGTGGCACAGCTTGGTGCAAGAATAATAGCCGTTGAGAACAATGGTGTGATTGAATCGTGTGGTGCCCCTCCTCTGTCTCCGCCAGTGCTTACCGGGGCGGGAATCGAACCCACACTCCACAGCACATGCGTCTAGACTATTGACGTCGCTAACCGCACGGCCACGAAGCCCACTAAATTCTATGTGTCATAAAGGGCATGTACCATATTTAAAACAGTCTGATCGATTTGTTGATGCTCCTATAGACCTTATGGCCTTTGATCCAGAGATCAAGACACTATGATGTGAACACATTCTACTCCACGTATTACAAATATCACATTCGATGCAGTCCGATAGATCGTTGGTTACTCATTTAGACCTTGAGACCTAACTCCAGGAATTTCCTGGAAGCGTGATACAAGTACCGTGAACAGGAAATCGTGATTTGTCTCCGTAATGCACAAGGTTACATTATTATTATTATTTATTCAGACTAAGGCCGAAGTAGCCTGTGCGGTATATAAGAGTCTTCTCCATTCGGCTCGGTCCATGGCTACACGTCGCCAATCACGCAGTGTACGGAGGGTCCGCAAGTCATCTTCCACCTGATCGATCCACCATGCCCGCTGCGCACCTCGCCTTCTTGTGCCCGTCGGATCGTTGTCGAGAACCATACTGTCCGACATTCTGGCTACGTGCCCGGCCCACCGCAGTCGTCCGATTTTCGCAGTGTGAACGATGGATGGTTCTCCCAGCAGCTCATGCAACTCGTGGTTCATTCGCCTTCTCCACGTACCGTCCGTCATCTGCACCCCACCATAGATGGTACGCAGCACTTTCCTTTCGAAAACTCCAAGTGCGCGTTGGTCCTCCACGAGCATCGTCCAGGTCTCGTGTCCGTAGAGGACTACCGGTCTAATGAGCGTTTTGTAGATCGTTAGTTTGGTGTGGCGGCGAACTCTATTCGAATTTCTCTGCTGATATTTCGGCACAAGTACACAAATTCTTCTACCACCTACCACCACCACTCGTGTTAATCCCTGCTCTTCGTATTACCCCTTCCAAAGCGATGTTGAATAGCAGACATGAAAGACCAACACCTTGCCGTAACCCTCTGCGGGTTTCGAACACCCCCCTGAAATGAGATGTAGTTCTTGAAGCCGTCTACCGATTGGGTGGCGCTAGTGTTGCCTTTCCTATTTTAAGCTCCGTTCATACCGCCGCGAGAGAATTGGCGATTGGCGCTTTGATGTTGCATGAAGAAGAAGCAGAAAGATGATAATTAAAATATTTGCACAGGAAAACATACGAAGAAATTTTTGAAACTCTTCTTTAAAATTCTAGAAGCAATTTAATTAAAAATGGTAAGCAGTACTGGGTTAAACTTGTTTTCTACTGCACAATAAACACAATATTTCAATTTCAATTTTACTCTGTGATATCATACTTAATACACAGTATAAGAAAAGTCCAACCCCGTACTGTTTACCGTTTTTAATTAGATTGCCTCTAGAATTTCAGAGTATCTTCGTATGTTTTCCCGTGCGAATTTTTTTAAATATCATCTTTTTGTTTCTTCTTCTTCATGCAACATCAAAGCGCCAATTAATCACGTCGAGAATCACGCAACAATGCAATACATCTCGTTGAATATAATTTAACAATACAACACATGCCGCTTACGCATCCGACTTCGACATTCTGACTTCGTGTGTTTATTGCTTAACCGGCAATGTTTACATCCAGCACCATGTTGCAGCACCATGTTTTCGGCTTCAGGCGAGTTGTTCGTGGATGACAGCCGTTTCATGGGGGTGGTTTCGAAGGACTCGAGATTGCCCTGAAACTCTAACTACGCACATCACCCGATCCATCGTCGCATTGATCAACCGTGTCCGTTTATCCGGAAATCCGTGTTCGTGCATTAGCTGCCATAGCTGATCCCGATCGATTGTAACATATGCGGTTTTGTAGTCGATGAATAGATGATGTGTGGGCACGTTGTATTCGCGGCATTTCTGCAGTACTTGGCGACTGGCGAACACCTGGTCCGTGGTAGAGCGTTGACCCATAAATCCCACCTGTTACTGCCCCACAAACTCCCTTGCAATTGGTGCTAGTCGACGGCATAAAATTTGGGAGAGTACCTTGTAGGCGGCGTTCAGCAATGTGATTGCGCGGTATTTGCTACAATCCAGCTAATCGCCCTATTTGTAGATGGGACACACGACACCTTCCATCCACTCCTGCGGCAAAACTTCCTCCTCCCAAATCTTGGTAATGACCCAGTGCAGCGCTCTAGCCGGTGCCTCACCACCGTGTTTAAATAGCTCTCCTGGTAGTTGGTCAACCTAAGGGGCTTTGTTGTTCTTCAGCTGGCCAATCTCCTCCTGGATTTCCTGGAGATCCGGAACTGGTAGAATTATGTCCTGCGCGCGTTCCCCCAGGTTAATCACCATACCGCCATCTTCGTCTGCCACATCGCCATTCAGGTGTTCTTCGTAGTGCTGCTGCCACCTTTGGATCACCTCACGCTCGTTTGTAAGAAGGTTCCCGTTTATGTCCTTACACATATCAGGCTGTGGCCCTTACGTGTACGGTGCAACTTCTCATAGAACTTTCGTGCGTTATTAGCGCGGTACAGTTGCTCCATCTCTTCACGGTCTCGATCTTCCTGCTGGCGCTTTGTCCTCCGGAAAATCGAGTTTTTTTTCTGTTCCGCGCCCGTTTATATCGTGCCTCGTTCGCCCTCGTGCGGTGTTGCAGCAATCTCGCCCATGCTGCATTTTTTCTTCCACTAACTGCTCGCCGTCATACAAGTCGTTTCTCTGATCCGGGGGCACCGTGCCAAGTGCAGCGATTGCGATGCTATCAATGACGGATCGAATATCTCTACAGCCATCTTCAAGAGCCGCTGCGCCTAGCTGCTCTTCCATTGGGAGTGCCACTTCCAGCTGCTGCGCGAATTCTTGGGCTAGTCTACCGTCTTGTAGCCGCCCAATGTAAAGCCGCGGCGTCCGACTTCGACGCGTGTTGTACACCGCATCGCAGGCATACTGCAACGAGGTAGTGGTCGGATTCAATATTCGCACTGCGGTAAGTGCAGACGTTCGTGATGTCGGAGAAGAATTTACCGTCGATTAGAACGTGGTCGATTCGGTTTTACGTTTCTTGGTTAGGTGATCTCCATGCGGCCATATGTGGGGAAAGAAGGTGCTTCGGACTATTCCTCGGGAGGCTACGAAGTTTATGCATCGTTGGCCGTTATCATTCGATACGGTGTGCAGACTATCCGGTCCGATGACCGGTCTATACATTTCCTCCTTTGCTACCTGAATGTTCATGTCGCCGATGACGATTTTGACGTCCCGCAGTGGGCAACGAAGTTGCGAGGGATAAGGGTGGAAGTATCTTGACGGACGAACATGTGGTGATCGAAAGGTTGATCCAGCACTACGAGGAACATTTGAATGGTGATGAGAGTACAGGTAGTGAAAGTCAAGGCAGCGGAAGAGATGACTACACATTAGATCCAACAGCTAAAGGCCTATAAAAGCAGCCAGTAAGGATGGTAAAGGAGCTGAGTTCATCAAGATGGGCCCGAAAAAGCAGGCCACCTGCCTGCACAAATTGATAGTCAGAATCTGGGAAACTGAAACGCTACCGGAGGAGTGGAAGGAAGGGTGTAGCATGCGTATCACGTATGTCACCGACCCTAGTTCAATTCCATAAAATCGCATTCCCTGCGGCATGCCGTATATAATTCTAGACTCCATAATCCAGCGACTCATCAAGTCGATGCTTTTTGCAATGCTTATGCACTTCGTTTTGGAAGTGTCGTTTTACAGAGTCATCGCTTTATGGTTGTTCCCAGGGCAAGCTGTTCCCATGCTACCCGTCGCACGCTAGTGCCGACGGTGTGATTTATATAATGACTTCAGGTATCTCCAAATGGGAGCTCAAGTTAAGTTAAGAATTTGAATTAATAAACAGTCTAGTTTGAACGTTCGACGAGTGTGTAACGTTTTAAAAGATATCACCCGCCGAACAGTTAACCTGTTACATGGCGACCAGTGAACAAGTGGCCGAATCCGGCAATTAATAAAGTGATAAAGACTGGTGAGCCGGCAGGAACCGTCAACCTGCCGGCTGAAGAAAATGTACATAGTTGAGTGGCTAAAATGGATTTAAATGATGCCCGGTATGTCCCCAATTGCGGTTATCACACCATGTGTGTAATTTAGTTCTCGGGTCGAGATTTGCTGACGCAGGACACACAGAATACACAAGTGCATTCGCTACATAATATGTTGGAAAAATGACGTTATATGTTGGACAAAACTTATTTTCAAAGCTAATGGAAATTTGAACGTGAGTGAACAGAGCAATTGAACCAAAGTTTGTGTACAAGTCGATACGTGTGATCTATACGATTGAATCAGAACCGACAATAACAAAAACCTACGATCATTGCCTCAGTAGGAGATCGGGATTTATCAATCAAAATGCCTCGTGAGTCAACGCTTGGAAACACGAGACCAAAAGTGGAGCTGCAGGTGGATTTAATTATCGAGTACAGCACAACTCGCGCAACATGATACATGCAGTTGGTGCAGGTGAAGCGAAAAGTACATACGTGTTCACGACGGCACGGTTAATGTGGTGTCCGTCCGGTCAAGCTACGCTGATTTTAGAATAAAGTGCCAATATCGAGGAAGAAAGACATCGACATTAGCTCCGGATGCCGCCGTCGCTGTGCTGTCACACAGCAAAATCATCTAACACCATAACCTGGATAAGGCATGTACCCCAATGTCTTTTGAACCGCCGAAAGAATCGACACGGATAGATTCGCTGAAAACATTTAGCAAGTATGCAGCAGGAACCAGGTAATAGCGGAATTTATCTAATTTCAAAAGAAAGTGAGTAAAATGAACAACATGTTGTTTGTATGTACGCATAAAATTATAATCTGTTGAATAGTGCTATCTTCTAACTGTCGTGCGACATTTTTCTCTAGATGAGCTCTAGTTTAGTTTCTCCCTTTTCTTGTAAGTCTCGGAGTAAATGTAGATTTTTATTGATGATTCAAAATTACAACTTTACGTCTTATATTAGGTTTTCGTACTAATTGTTTAACTGCGGTATTGATTTGTTCGCGCGTATATTTGTTCGTTTAAAACCCAAAAAAAGCACACAATGAGAAAGTAATTAATAATAATACTAAAAACCACTTATAAACTTCAACGAAAAACGAATTTGATTTTTTTGACATACTACGAAGAAGTGAATACGTTTATGCGTTTTAATGAAATTACAAAGGCATAGAAACAAGGTGAATCCAATATTTAGCATATAAAAATAAGTGTTTTTAATAGAAGAAATCGTTAAGCAGTCGAAGAAAATCGTTAAATACATGTTTACGATAAAGAAAATTCATGTTGCAACTGAATTGCGCAATACAAAAGTGCAGTAGAATCACTCGAGTATGGGTGACGTTTAGCAGTTTAGTTTAGAGTTTTACTATTTATTTATTTAAATTAATATGATCATTGCCACAAATGCACATAATAATTAAATCAAACAGTAAAAGACTAATAAATTTGAAGAACTCAGCGAAAAATTTATATAAAAAAAAATCATTATTATTATTATATATTGCTATTTATAATATTATTGCTGAACACATTATTTTTTTTTTTTTATTCCTTTATTTATTTATTAGGCACTCTGTGTTACTTAACCGCTGCTGTGCCGAGATCTACTGTGGTATTCTGCTGTACAGAATCCACACAGAATCTATTTTTAGATTTCCATTACCATTATTGTTGTCGGTTCCAGTCCATCTCGTCGTGAGTCCATTGTGTCCGGTTGTCCATGTCGTGTATCCATTGATCGTTGTATTGTTCGGTTGCCATTTATCTGGGTAACGTTGGAGGAATGCCTCCGAGAAGAGTGTCAAAGTGTCAGTCGTCATCAGGCAGCCGTGACGGTAAGGCGCGTACCCCAAACGCCACCGTATAGGCTGCGGATCCGGCGACTGACGAGGGTTTGGTGGAGGGGCTGGGAATCGAACCCATGACCATTCGCTTGTAAGGCGAACGTGTAGCCAACTACGCTACGGGACCCCCCAGAACACATTATTGAAGAATTGAAATTACAAAATTATTCAAATTAACAAAAAAAAAAGAATAGATTTTATTTAGAAAAAAAAAGCTATCAAACTTGTTAGAAAAGAATCCCAGTGTAACTAAAAACTTACTTACAATTCTAAACAAACATCTTTTTTTTTGTACGAAGTTGTCATAAATTTATCTACTTTGTTGCAATTAAGCGTACTAATCCTAAACTACACTTTTGAGTTAAAGACTCCGTTGTACATTTACACCTTTCTGCTGTCAGAAATTTGACAATTGCAAAAATACAATTTAATTTTATTCTTTTTAATTTTAATTCATATATTTTGTTAATAATTCAGTTGTATCTTTTTTATTTGTGACTAGATTATTTATAAATAATGTCATGGCAAACTCTATTACCAAAATTTCGAATAATATCCAACATGCAACGTGTACCATACGACGGAAATTTGTCCTTGAAAGGAAATTTAAATTATTTGTAAACTAACTCAAGCCGTTTCTAATGCATACTTAAAACTAATGTCCAAAGCTGACCTATAAAAAAAAAACCCAGAATAATCCACCTAGCGGTGATGGCGCCTTTCTCACGCAAAAAGGTAATAAATGTAGCCTTTACGCTTACACCTCGATGATGTACAAGAAAGGCAAAACAGTTACACCGTCTAATGTTATGATACAAAATTTGCACTAGCAGACGACAGATGGCTCTGCCAAAAGTTTCTCGAATTTCCTATATTCGAATTTTGACTTTCGGACAATTTCATAGTACTATGAAACTGAACGAAGAGCATACTTACGCCTAAATGCGTGCAACACGAGCATCTTTATAGAACGATGAAACTCTTAATGGGAGCAAGCCACGGATAAACTTAAAAAACATTCATAGATGCAAGGCATTTTTCATAACACATTATTGTTCTATGTGACTATGTCTCATCACTATTTTAATATTATCTATTTTTTGCATTTTGCAATAATTATGAAATTCAATAGTGATCAACAGCGTTTTAGTCTCTGGCGGATGTAACTTGTTGCAAGAAAATCGGTTAAGAGTTTCTATGTGAAAATTTGGCTAATGTTTTTATGTCATTTTGTGCACACACACGCACACACATACACACACACACACGCACACACGGACAGACAGACATTTGTTCAGTTCATCGAGCTGAGTCGAATGGTATATAACACTATGGGTCTCCGGGACTTCTATCAAAAGTTCGAATTTGGAGTGAAATGATAGCCTTTCGGTACAACTTAGTTGTACGAGAAAGGCAAAAACATATTTTCTCATCCTATATATATGTTTTTCCAAAATGTGGTAACTCATCAAACTGCTAATTTTATTTTTTCACCTTAGCATTACTTCATGTAACCATTCAAAAACATGTTTTTAAGCCTATCTAAATTTGTTTATACATTTGAAAATAATCATTTAAATGAACTATGCATCTTAGTTTCAGGTTAAACTTAAAATAAAATGACAAAAAAAAAGTTTTTGTAATTTTGTGGTTTTCTAAAATGTAAGCACAATATTCCCATTCATGCAATCTCATTTTTGTTAAGTTTTTTTGCATCGCCAAATTAGGTACCCATTTATAAATACTTTCATGAAGAGTACACTCAACTATAACATTTTACTTTTTTCTTCGAGCAAAAAGTTTTCACTTTGATCATCCAAGGAAGAAAAAAAAACATTTAATTGCATTCTTTCTGTATTACTTAATTGATTTTAACCTAATCGTACAAGTTTCTTTCTCCTCTATCCTACTATTCACCGTATAAAAGTGAATGGCTATATTTATCTGGCTCAAATTTGCCTTCAAAATTAAAAACAATGCAAATTTCGTAAACATTGATCATTACCAATCAATAACAAAAAAAATGATCAATCAAACACAATATTTGGTATTCATTATAAATTTATCCCTACACTTACAAAAATCCCCGCATGCATTGCATGAGTGTTCACACATACTATCCATGTGGGTCATAGTAACCATGTGTGAATTTGTATGCAATTAAGTATGTGCCGACGCATGATATGCATATTTAAAAATACATGGATTTTTGCCATAAAGTATGTGTCGATTTTCCTGAGCTATACCCTTATTTTTTGTTTCTTCTTTCCAATAATAAAAAAACATGTTTTCCTTCTCGGGCTATATTTTACATTTTCACAAATAGAGGTGAACTCACAGTACTTTCATTTTGAACGTTTAGCTTTGCTACTACGATGTAAAACGTTAAGAATTTTTCCCCGTGTTATTAATTTTTAATAAAATATACCTAAAACAAAAATATCTTATAAATAATAATATATAAAGAAAATATAAAATTCCAAAATCAAGATTTGCAACATACTAATTTATTCAAATATTTCTGATATTACTAAAAAAAGTAAGATTTAAATTCAACACAATAATTATATTATAATGAACTCATAAACAAAAGCAAAATTAACAATTGAAAAACTCAATTCAAAAACAAAACTGTTATAATTTGTCAACAATAACAAAAAAATAACTTAAACTTTTAAAAATCATTAATAACAACCCTCGAATAATGAAAATTTGAATATAAAATGTAGAAATATAAAATACGATATGATTAGATATTTCTAAAATAAAACTAAACAAAATACAAATAAAATGGCTAAAAATTTTATAATGTCAACTACAAAAAACACATAAATAATAATATCAACAAATTACAAAGTAAGCTCAAACATATTTATTTCATTTTATTATTTATTACGTAATTTCTGAGCGAAAAGGCTTAAAATCCCCAGAATTTCGTTAAAAAACCAATACATTTCATTATTTATTTACTCAACCCCTGGGCGAAAAGGCTTAAAATCCCCAGAAGGTTGTTAGAATTAGGAAACAAAATCATAATATTCTCTTTAGCTATGCGAAAAGGCTTAAAATCCATAGCAAGGAATGCCTGGGTGCTAAAAGTGATAGAAAAAAGGGTTTGCAGGCCTGCACCCACGTATTTATTTATTATTGAATTTTAAAATATTGCCCCAGATGCCCGGATTAAAAAGGATACCGGATGCCCGGAAGAAGAAATGGCCAAGCTCTAGTGCTTGTTGCCTAAATTAATTTGAAAAGCGACCAGATAAGTCTGCGCACGCTAGTTTTTTTTAATTATTACCCGGATGCCTGCCTCAATGAAGAGCAGAAGGACGTCATAGAATATAGGAAAAATTGTTTATCAGCTATAATAATTTTGTCATGGATAGCGACAACGTTGAAAAAAAACAAGAATGTTCAAATATATATATTTAATACTTTATTGATTTTGGATCTGTCCTTAATTATATGATTTTTTTTCTATGCAACATTAATTTTTCTACTATATATTTCGTAAGACGTAACAAATTATACAGAAGAAATAAAAACTGCTTTAGCAAAATTCATATTGAGACCTTTTCGCTTAAATTGATTAAATTACCAGTTCCATTTCTTAAAAACAAGAAAATGTTATTCATTGCAACGTTCAAACACAGAAGCCTGATCAACTTCATGTGTACGAAGCAGTTACAAATGAAGAAGCATTTCATTTACCTAAACTCGGTTTTGTATATTAAAACGTAGATTTCACAAAATTATCGGTTCGTTAGAGAAAAACTAAAGGTATTTGAATGAATGTCTACCGATCTTCAGTAAATAATCCAAAGCATATTGGACAAAAGCATTATTATTATTTGTATAACACTACTTCAACTGCAATTTAATTATTTAAAAATATATATAGAGTTTTTTTTAGTGGAATGTACACTGAAAAGTGGAGATTATTATTGCACACCTTTCGAATTGATATTTTAAAAATTAAAATGATAGCATATTCTTAAATACTAATGAAACTTATCCTTTATTTTGAATCACACGAAATTGAGAATGCAATTCACCCATTATCAGATAGAATTATAGAAAACAACCACCAGCAAAATATCATAACAAACATATTGCCATTGCCATTGTACCATGTGAAATCATTCTTTTCGAAAGGAGGGATGAGCTTAAAATGTAAGAAAGAAAAATTTACTGAAGGAACGGGATTATAATCATTGTAATTTGTGAGAGGTATTTGAAGTCAAAATTAAAAATGATCTTCAATCATTTTTCAGTAAAGGGTGGTGGTGTAGCATGCGTATCACGTATGTCACCGACCCTAGTTCAATTCCATAAAATCGCATTCCCTGCGGCATGCCGTATATAATTCTAGACTCCATAATCCAGCGACTCATCAAGTCGATGCTTTTTGCAATGCTTATGCACTTCGTTTTGGAAGTGTCGTTTTACAGAGTCATCGCTTTATGGTTGTTCCCAGGGCAAGCTGTTCCCATGCTACCCGTCGCACGCTAGTGCCGACGGTGTGATTTATATAATGACTTCAGGTATCTCCAAATGGGAGCTCAAGTTAAGTTAAGAATTTGAATTAATAAACAGTCTAGTTTGAACGTTCGACGAGTGTGTAACGTTTTAAAAGATATCACCCGCCGAACAGTTAACCTGTTACAAGGGGTTATATGCCCCATCTACAAGAAAGGCGACAATTTGGAGTGTGAGAACTAACGAGCGATCACCAGCCTTAATGCCGCTTACAAAGTGATATCCCAGAGCATCTTCCGACATCTGTCACCATTGGTGAATGAGTTCGTAGGAAGTTATCAAGCCGGCTTCGTTGACGGCCACTCGACAACGGACCACATCTTCACTGTACGGTAAATTCTTCAAAAATGCCATGAATACCAGATCCCGACGCACCATCTGTTCGTTGATTTCAAGGCGGCATACGACCGTAGAGACCGCGTAGAGCAATGGAAAAGTATGGGCGGGAGGTTCCCTGGGAAGCGGACCAGACTGATCAAAGCAACGGTGCTGTGGATGGTGTACAAGACGGTATGAAGATTTCGGGCGAATACTCCAGTTCGTTCGAATCGTGCCGGAGACTAAGGCAAGGTGATGGACTTTCGTTCCTGTTGTTCAGCATTGCGCTAGAAGGTGTCATGCGGAGAGCCGGGTGTAACAGCCGGGTACGATTTCAACAGTCAATTTATTTGTTTCGCGGATGACATGGACATTGTCGGCCGAACATTTGCAAAGGTGGCAGAATTGTACACCCACCTGAAACGTGAAGCAACAAAAGTTGGACTGGTGGTGAATGCGTCAAAAACAAAGTACATGCTTGTAGGCGGAGCCGAGCGCGACAGGGCCCGCCTGGGAAGCAGTGTTACGATAGACGGGGATACCTTCGAGGTGGTCGAGGAATTCTTCTACCTCGGATCCTTGCTAACGGCTGATAACAATGTTAGTTGTAAAATACGAAGGAGGATCATCTGTGGAAGTCGAACCTACTATGGGCTCCAGAAGAAACTGCGGTCAAAAAAGATTCACCACCGCACCAAATGTGTCATGTACAAGACGCTTATAAGACCGGTTGTCCTTTACGGACATGAAACATGGACAATGCTCGAGGAGGACTTGCAAGCACTCCGAGTATTCGAGAGACGGTTGCTTAGGACCATCTTTGGTGGTGTGCAAGAAGACGGTGTGTGGCGGTGAAGAATGAACCACGAGCTCGCCCAACTCTACGGCGAACCCAATATCCAGAAGGTAGATAAAGCCGGAAGGGTACGATGGGCAGGACATGTTGCAAGAATGCCGGACAGCAACCCTAGAATAATATGTGACAACTCAATTGAGACTGCCTTGTTGTTTTTTAGTCGGTTGCTCTGACGAGGTGGTCCCCAGTGCAACCAAAGAAATTTGGTACAAAATCTTACAAATATCATGTATCAAAACTTGATGTTTTTCTTCCCGTTCCATCCCTTATTTATTTATTTATTTATTTCCTTATTTATTTATTTATTTCATCTTTGGTCTAAAACCACACAGACTAGAGTATCTAAAGCTTATTTTTGAAGACGAGTTTACTAACATTATAATCAAAAATATCACATACATCGTTAAACAATCTACAACATCTGTTAAATGGTTTGTTGTAACCGTAAGCAGTGCGGTGTACCGGGGTCCAAAGCAATCGGGGATTGCGTAATCGGCTGCTAGGTGCGTGAAAGTTGATTTCCCGGAGCACGCTACTGCAGTCAATGTTGTCACGGATCATTTATGTAAGAGAAGCGAAAGACTAACAGAGAGAAGTTTTGGCTACTGAAAAAATTACTTTGAGATCGAAAATGACGGAAAGCTGAATGATAATGTAAGTTTGTAAGTTCAGAAAATAAATTGTATTCAATATCCCTCTCTTCGAAACACTACAGCAAGATTTACCACCAAAGTCTTTGAAACGTGTTAAAAAAATCCTAAATAATTCAAATAAAAATGACATGGCAATTAACATGAGTTAAACATTTAGGATGAGTGCAAAATTGAGAAAATGTAAATCGTGCAAAAACAGAATCCAGTGTATTTTGCGATAAGAAAACTACCTTGAAAACTACACACGAAGGATATTGCATCAAAGTAATAAAACATTTTTAAGATTTTGCTTCATCAGCAACGGCGCTCAATGAAGTGTGAAGTGTGCAAGTGTGTAGGAGCCGGACAATACTAAATACTCATCCTACTTGGTTGGCATGTGTACAAAAATACATATGAGAGAGTTAGTTCTGAAAATGTATTGCGAGAGATCGGCTGGTACCTGGTGCTGGGAATTTGGTTTCATCAGTACCCGCTAAGCTGCGGTGGACGACGGAGGTCCTTCGTAGCTTAGTAGGGAAAGTACCTGTCCAGCGAACTGGGGTCGTGGGATCAAAGCCCACCGAAGGGGCGGTTACCCTCCAATACCTTTTCCAAACTAAATCTATCACATGGTGTACGTATGCATAATCAAGTTTCAGACATAGTAATTAATTTCCACTCCGGGTGGCTCAATACCCGGCATATAGGCAATTAACTTTGAATGTACTGATTTAATTCATGTTCATTGAAAGTATATTATCGAATGTTTAAAGATTACGTAACTCTGGAAGGGGAAGGGGTCCTAGAAATATGAACGTTCACACGAAAAAACTTAGTTTTTTATTATATACAAATAAAAACTACAGAGGTAAAAATATACGAGGTTTCTCGTAGCTTGAAGAAAGGATTTTTATAAATAACCATTTCATGACCCCTCCCCGCTATCTTAAACTTTTTGTATGAATCCTCTAATAATTCTATGAATCGTTATACATCTTGCAACCCCTCTCAGCTCAGCGTTGCGTAATTTATGGATGTTTCTTTTGATTAAATGATTATCATTTAGATGAAATTGTGTTTTCGGACTATGTTGAGGTGTAAAACAATACCAAATACAGTTTTATTCTTTCGTTTCAATGCTTTGTTCGCTAAGTCCTTTCTGTCGTGTCCTTAGGAGACAGCTGCATCCGAATCAGCCGTCTCCAGCTGCTGCTCGATCCGCAGCAGCTCCGAAGCACAACTGCTTCCCGCGAAATACATCACAAAACTGAATGCTCACTTCGTTGAACTGTCACCTCTCGCATCTAGTGCTCATGACTATATGCCCTCTTATTTAGTCAATATATTTACTCATACCCCTCTCAATCCCTACATCTTCCTCCTGCTCTACTCTTTTACAATTTTATTATTATTATTTTGATCTGCTTTATAATGCCCAAGAACATCAATCTTACACCAAATACAGAAGAAAAAATCAACGATATTCTAGGCAAATCCTTGCTTACAAGTTCTTACTATCTGTTTACATTTTCTAACACTAAACTCAAGTAAACCACTGATTTCGGCGATTTCAAAATGCAGTCATGGATAGAGTTTACCAGGCTCTAGAACATCAATCTTGCATCAAAATCAGGAACAAATCACCAACAATATTCTACGCAACTCATTGCTTACATGTTTCTCTCTTTGTTTACATTTTCTAACACTGAACTCAAGTCAACCACTGATCTTGGAATGCAGTCATGGATAGAACTTACCAGGCTCTAGAACATCAATCTTGCATCAAAATCAGAAACAAATCATTAACAATATTCTACGCCAGTCTTTGCTTACATGTTCTTACTCTTTGTTTACATTTTCTAACACTTAACTCAATCAACCACTGATCTCGGAATGCAGTGACGGATAGAATCTACTAGGATCTAGAACTTCAATCTTGCATCTAAATCAAAACCAAATCATCAACAATATTCTACGCAACTATTTGCTTACATATTCATACATTGGTACCACAGACAAACAGACATAACACTCGTCAAATTTCCATCGTTCACTGATTTACTGGTCAATTCAAATAATCATTAGTTGGCCAATCGATCACTCGTGGCGCGCACATCGTTTTTGCTCAAGTTTGACGTTTGCTCACTATCGCCATCTGGTTCGTGATTTGCCCAACTAACTGAAAACAACAGATGTCGTTAGTGTTTGCACGACGATGAATTTGATGAGTAAATGTTCAATGTGTTATGTCTGTGTTGGTACCCTCTTCGGGGGAATGATTGTTTACCCTCTCGGGGGAATTATTGTGTATCCTTTCAGGGGAATGATTGTTTACCCTATCAGGGACACCCTCTCGGGGAATGATTGTTCACCCTATCAGGGATTACCTTTCGGAAAATTATTGTCTAGTTCACACTACTAATAATCCACACTTTGAAAACAATATAGATTTAATCCACTTTGTTTATCAGCGCACACATAAATATTTTCCATGCGATATACAAATAATATATAATCAAAAAAAAATTCTGGTTGTCTCGAATGAGAAATTTACCTTTTTAAGAAAAATATTTTTTATGGTGTCACACATTCTATTTTTGCAAACACATTTTTTTCCAGTGTCATAATTGTCACAAACGAAATTTCATTTTTATTGCGTTACCGTGTACTTTTTTTCCAAACAAAACAAGCACTCGCGATTCCGATTTTTTCTGCACTTGTGACCGAGCGTATAATTTCGGGAGCGCCACTAATCATAACGTACCGACTTGGCCATTGGCGTGTCCTTAGGAGACAGCTGCATCCGAATCAGCCGTCTCCAGCTGCTGCTCGATCCGCAGCAGCTCCGAAGCACAACTGCTTCCCGCGAAATACATCACAAAACTGAATGCTCACTTCGTTGAACTCTCACCTCTCGCATCTAGTGCTCATGACTATATGCCCTCTTATTTGAACAATATGTTTACTCATACCCCTCTCAATCCCTCCACTTTCTAACACCAAATTACTTATCTTTAAAGGGAGAATTTGTGATAATTTTTGATTTCTGTCCTTTTTTTCTTTGTTGTGGACCTTTACGCTGTGGAACTAGTCTTATTTCTGCCTGCGATACGGGTTTGACAACAGTACTTAAAGGTTCACATGCGTACTCTTGCCCCACCCGTTACTGCGTACTTTTACCCCAAGCTCCAAAATTTATTCAGTGAATGTTTTTGATTTCTTGGAAAACCAACCGAATTAATGTTCTGCACCACAAAGTACTCTATACAATAGGTTATCGAAACGGTACAATGTTCACCTGATTGAATGTATAGATGGTATTGGAATACTAGTTGCGAAAACACTATTATTTTTAGCAAAATGACCAGAAAATTAACTATCTTCATATCTCCCTTGTTGTTTATTCAAATCGTTTGCAATTACATATGACAATAGTTGGTCAGAATACCTATCAAACTGATGCAGTGCTGCTAGTTTATCTTTTTTTATAACTTTGAAAAATTGAAAACGTACCCCTACCCCACGCGCACTCTTTCCCCACTCTACTCTACTGAATTCGTTTTATTTATTTCATTCTTTGTACGAGTAATGATTTCGGCATCAACTACAGATTTTTAGCGCATAGTTGTCAGTAAAGGTATACAGGGTGTTCAATAAGTTCGAATACAAATGTTTGATCATTGTGTTTGTAAGCCCAATGTACATATTCTGTATTAGTATTGGTGTCAGTGTTAGCGGTATATATACGCTATAGGATGTGTGTGATGTTGACCTTCTGTCACTTGTTGTTTGTTTATTACGTGCGTTGAAAATGGATTGGGCATCATAAATAGCCATTTTTGAATTTCAAAATCATTGCGGCGTACTACAAAACTGAGGTTTTGGGGACGATTGATGCCCCCTGTGGCCCGGTGCTTAGACGGAGATGAGCCCTACGTGTTCCAATAGGACGATAACCCTTTATATACGGAAATTGATATTCTAGCCTAATATGGGGACAATTTCATCGACTTATTGGGCAAAACTTTGGTCCTTTATTATGTTAAAGCTGTACGAATACAAAGTCAGTAACTTGGGCCAGTTCAAGACGTAATTCTCAAAATCCGGAACGAAAATGCCCATGCAGACCGTGCGTGCCACTTGCGATGGGTTTTAGAAACATTTTTTAAACATTTTTTGAAAGTATATTCGAACTTATTGAACACCCTGTAGTTGATCCATAGTTTGTACCAATAATAGATCCCTTGTGGAACCAGTTCGTAACCTGAAATTAATGAATAGGATTTCTTATTATCTGTAGACTGTAAAACCGTGAATTGCATTTCTGTAGATTGTAAACTGAACTGAAGATCCCCTAGTTCATGATCGGCCTCAGAACTGAAGACCATGAAACACTGAAAATGTAAGTTAGGATTAGTATTTCTGTTTTTCCACTGAAATGATTCCGGAATAAAAAATTTCAGCTTGTAGCTACTAAGTATGCAACTTTTAAGACGGTGTTTGTTCTGACTTTCGGGAACAATTGGGATATTGAATAGTATAATATCCCGCAGAAAAATCTTCAAATCATGGTTTATAGCTTATTCATATTACGCCATTTATAATAATAAATATCGTGTTAAAGTGGATTACCTCTGTTGAAGCGAGCAACTACTGTGTCCACTAATTGAAATTTTGTGATCAGCGTTCTATACTCCATAATCAAGCCCGTATGTGCTCGTTAAGCCTGTCAGAATCATAATTAGGACCTAATTGGTGTTAGACTTAAAGTATTTATTAACTACGGTAGGAACGGTAATCCTTCCAATAAACGCAATAAAAACTGATGCATTACTTAAGAAAGATGTAAAAGAACATAAAATAGAATAAGTGTCCAAAGCGATAAGCAACTAGAATCAACTTGAAGTAACTTGCGCCAGTGTTGTGTTGGTAAGATAGAACCAATTCTATCAAGTTTAAGCTGCATCGTTTAACAACTCAGATGTTAATCAAAACTCAACAACTCAGTCCAATTAAAAACGACACCGAACTCGTCCTGAACATGCCTTGGCTGTGATAGTGAAGCATATCCCCATCGCCCATTTACCACATAGGAGTAGGGTGACCATATGGTATCCTAAAGGAGGACATGTCCTCCTTTTTCATTA
This sequence comes from Armigeres subalbatus, assembly GCF_024139115.2. Taxonomy (NCBI): domain Eukaryota; kingdom Metazoa; phylum Arthropoda; class Insecta; order Diptera; family Culicidae; genus Armigeres; species Armigeres subalbatus. The sequence continues at coordinate 188,716 of NW_026942623.1, forward strand.
AAAATCAGATGTCCTCCTTTTGCGCTAAAATGTCCTCCTTTTTGGATATTAAAAAAAATAACTTTCTTCTGTAGTAATTCTAGTTACTGCAACAGAGATCCATTATCAAATTAATCCTTGCACATATGGTGTTTTGCTTTCTAATATGAAATATTATCCTTTAAGTTTTTGAATAAAATCAATGTTAATATCGAAAATCAAGTGCTTGAGTTAACACAGATGTCGAAGAAAACAGAAGAATAAGTATTGGATTGGATTGGAAAATGGATTAGGAAAAATGCAAATGCTTCTCAAAATTTTCTACGAGTAAACACCCATTAAATTGCCTTAGGAACGCATCGCACGGTACGTTTCTTGAATATGTGCGGCAAAGAGCAGTCCCTATGCCAATAATAATATGAATGGAATAGAAATCTGAACTAATCTGAACAGTTAAGTTTCTTTAGTCTAAATCTGAACTGTTTTAAATTTCTTCAGTTAAGAACTTGGTGATACATTTAACAATATCATTATCATTTACATGCCTTAAAATGTGATTTTTAATGGCATTCAAGAAACAAATTTCATTGGTCCCCTAAGCAGCTTGTGTTCCGTTCTTATAGAACCTAATGTTTAGTCAGTTATCTATTTACAAATATTCAGAATTGTAAGCGATGAGCTGTTTTTTGTTAAAATCTGTTCACTGTTGATTTCAAAATTAGTTAAAGCGAAAATCTTACAATTACAAAGAAGGTGCTGGAAGTTTATAACTGGAAAGTGATATAGACTATAATGTGCTATAATGATACTTGGGAATATTTAATGTGATCAGCAAGCGTCCTGCGAAACGCTTACAAAAACTTCTTCCAATAAACATTAGTGTGCAAAACTCTAACAAATATAATATTTTTAATCATGTCAAAAAACAAAAATCGATCGATGTTTTTGATGTCCTCCTTTTTAACCAAATGTCCTCCTTTTTCGCTACGATTTAGGTGAATTGTCCTCCTTTGGAAAAAAAATCATATGGTCACCCTACATAGGAGGGCCCCGATGCAGCGAACAATGCCACTTGAACAAGATCCGCCTTTGGAATAACGCTTCGGCCAAAGTTCACTCGTCCCGCGTAGATCTCTTCTCGGAGACGAGTGGATCTGGACTTTCTACTCGCAATGTTTGTTTACTTTCATTCATGTGTTGTTTACCCTTGAATACTCGTGCTCGATTGGAAAGTATCGATTCTGGCGATGCACGCGGTGTGTAGTTTCCATACTGCGCCGCCATCAGTGAATGCTAACAAAAAAGATGGACGCCACGATTAGAGCATGGTGATTGATGAGCGGACTAAGGCGTCTCAGGATGAATTAATTTAACTGGCAAAGGTGTGACCTATCCGGAAGGGGCATTTAGCGAACACACCTCCAGCGAAAGCATTTACGTCAATGCGGTTCGCTTTGTGCGGAGAGATTATAATATTTACCAAACAGAACTGAAGCCGGATTGAAAACAACTAAGCAAACATGCTTGATATATTGCGTTGCGTTGCGTTGCGTTGCGTTGTAACGGAGTATTTCGTAGATTGCATACTGATTGTTGTCATGTATATTCTTTACCTTTCTTACCCCAATTGCTTATGGATTTCCATTTGGGATTCAATGGATATCCAATTGGGGGTCCAAAATGATAAAACATGAAAGCTATCATTGCCGGCCACGCCCATCTTCTCCGTTACTAGGAAAGGGAAGGAAATGATGATATGACATCTACTTAACGAGAGGCCAGCGACTCACCGACGCCCTCATAGATGTCAAGGAATTGGATGGTGGGTAGGGTATGTGGTTTAGGAGTATCATTATAAGCAAATGATAGAAAATTTGTGGAAATACGTTGGGAGTGATTTTGCTAAGAAATTTATGTCACTCCATTATCCTTGCCGATGATTTTCCTCGGATGGGGCGAAGGTATTAGCCTTGCCCTGGCTAATAGCCTAGGTTTAAGCGCCTTTGCTCGCTCTCTGAAACGAAAAAAGAGCAAAAAGAAATTAAATTCCCCTTCCCCCCTGAGATGATAATGATTTTGATCAACAAATGAATTCTAAGTGGATGAATAAATGATCAAACGGCTGCAAACAAGCCTCTACTGTCGTAGCAGAAGCAAACCCGCCTCAATACGACAGGCAGAAGCACATGTTTGTGATTCAAACGCGATCGACTGTTGTTCAATTTCGATACACATAGTTGGGTAGAGAGAAAAGATGTGAAATATTTTAAACTACCTTATTTGAAACAGAAAATACGCGTTCAAAAAAAAAAAAACACATATAACACATTAATCTTAGCCAACATTATTCACACCACCTCCGAGTACTTAAATAAAATATTCGTACAAACTTGATTTAGATTTTGAACATATTTTTTGTAAAATCGATCAGGATCAGGAAAAATCTGATTTATTGACGTATTTATTACAACTCAAACTGCTCAACCTAGAAAAACTAGAAAAATTAGAAATCCCGAAAGTTTGATAAAACTAAATTGAGTAAAAAACAAGAATCTCTAGTTAGCCTTGCAGGCAAAAGTGTAGGACTGCCAATTCGGAGATGGCGAGTTCGACTCTCGGTCCGGTCCAGGAGGTATTCAAGTGGGTATACTTCGTACCAGCCACACAAGATACATATTCATGCATTGGCGGCAATCGGAAAGACTTCAATTAATAACTGTGGAAATGCCAATAGAACACTAAGTTGAAAAGCAGGCTAAGTTCCAGTTGGAATGTAGAGCCAATCTGAGCCCAGGCCATTCAAAATTAATCTACTGTGATTTAAAACTCTGGCAATACTGTACTACACAAAAATAAAATCATAAATATTATATGTTATAATATTTTTGTACAAAATTTGCACTTGCCGCGAGTTCATCCAATTTATTGGAATATGGGGTAGGTTCTATACCCGAGGAATTGTCAATTTGGTATGAGAGCAACTTATGTCAGTGATGAAATTTTAATGAAATTAAAAAAATCACTTCGAAAAGAATATTGAAAAAAAAAATTAAACTGGTGATGTTATAATTTAATTGATTTGCAAAGCGTAGAAAAGAACTTTCGTTTACGATTCTAGTAGCTACTGTTACAATTGTCCAGATATAGGTTTATGTATAGAGGATAGAGACATATGGAAAGATGTTAGAACCCATGAGTGCTCTGAACCAATAGCTTCTTCAATAGATGAAATAAGAGAAAACGACGAATGTACATTTCTAAACTAACAATACGAACAAATCAGAATGAGCTCACCAAAATCCTTTGACCAGTCTAGATAATTGAGCAAGTTATGCAACTTGCTTATACGATGTTCCGGTTCATGCGTCCTTCTACCAAGTGTTGATAGTTTTTAGATGCCTTTCATGTCTTCCAACTTTCTCCAGCGCAGAATCTTTCATCGAAGCCACGCATCAGGCAAGCTTCTGTAGTATGTACTTGGAAAACGGTCGTCGTCTAGAGGTTTTCACAAACTGGAAACACATATTCTTTTTTCAGCAGCTTAGAAACGCTCTGTCAGTCAACGAGAGGTTCACAATTTCAGGTAGCAGTCCCTCAAGCTGTTGAAATATGGCGCCAGACTTGACATGCTCTGGTTATCCGGTTGATCAACCCAAACTTGGTCTGCTTCGTCAATAGAATTCGTGTTTGTGAAGGTACTTGTTATATTCAGCTATTAAAACTTTTTGGAAAATCTGACGCGAGAAATTTTAAACGTCTTCACTCAGTCGCGACATACTTCGATCTCCTAAGCAAACATGCTTGATATATTTCGCAAAAAAAAATAACAACTTCTATGACCGCAACAAGACAAAAATATTATTTTCTGAAGGAATTCGTGAATTCCAGATCTTCTTCTTTGCAAATTGTACAAAGTTATGTATTTGACCACCTCCGGGTCGCTGTCGTGATTTCTCTATACACTCTTAAAAACGTTGGACAAATTTCAGTTGTAAAAATTGACTTGTATTTCAATAACCCTAATAGAACTTGTCGGTTGAAAAACTCTAATGAACTCGAAAAATCTGCGAGAAAAACCTGGCACTAACTTTGGTTTATTGTCCTAACGAGTATTGTGTAAAAGTTTTGCGTTATCTAACTTTAAGACAGTTCTAACTGCAAGTGATTGTATAGATAATAAATACGATAAGGGCGTGCGGTGAATAATGAATGGAAGGGAAGTAGGAAACAGGGAGAAAACCTTCGAGTAAGAATGATTTCAAATGCTTATGTGTAAACTACTCTTTGGGATTCGATTTCGAATTGGCACCTTTGCTTTTGCTCTGCGTGTTTCGTTCTGGAAATGGCACTTATTTGATTAGGATTTACCGAAGGGCAAACGCCTCCACCACGGAGGCTATTCCACCGTCAGTGGCCGCTGTATTACCAAATCGATCTTGTCACCGGCGGCTGCGATCAGAGGTACGGTCAGACAACAGTCAAAGTCCTGCGTTTTGGTTCCATTCACCTACAAATGTATCAAAATGATAGAAAATGCCGAAATTGAATTACACCTGCTCTCATACCTGCACAATCCTGTCGAAAGGCCTCAGCATCCCAACCAGATCGGCTGGTCCACCACTACGAATCCTGTTAATGTAAACACCCCGCTCGTACAGACCATCCGAAACGGAGAAACCGTAGTCGTCATAAACCCGATCCTTGAACAGCGTCACGTGCAACGTCCGGCAGTTGCTGGCTGAGCTGGAGTTTGAGTTCGTCGACACTGCATCCGTAATCGAGGGACTTCGTGGTCTGCGCTGAACTTTGGCATAGACGGCCTGTGGTTGCGGCTCTCCGATGCCCAAACCGTGATTCCGCGATCCTCCAACGCACTCCGTTCGCGATATCTGCAAGTCAACAACGTTCTCGAACTTGTGCAGCAGCTTGGTCGCCGTGGTCAACGGAACTCCGCAAATACTTTCGCCATTGATGGCCAACAAACAATCGCCCACCTTCAACTGGCCGGTGTTGAACGCAATGCCGCCCTCCGTCAATGCACTGATCTTGATCGGTTTCTGTAGATCATCGCTGCCGGCTAGCGTGATTCCCAGCGGTCCCCCATTCGGTTCCAGCCGCACATTGAAGATAATCTGATGGATCTGGTCGTTGGACCCTCCAGTGATCCCGCCACCGGCTATTCCCGCTCCTCCACCGGCAGCCGAGACATAGTTTGTGCTGTTGATGTTCATCGACGCCATCTTGTAATGGACGATGTCATCGTAGCGATCCTCGCAAAGGTCTCCATCGGAGGCCAGCAGCTGGTTGGACGAATGAGGAAGGTTTTCTGCGCTCGATGATTGCGGGTGCTGTTGTTGCTGAGCTGAATGATGTATTGCCTTCAACGTTCCTGTGCTCTGGGTCATGGGATTGCTGGCCGCAGGAAGGATGTCGTACGTGGTTGGACGGTTCCACATGGGTCGCCGTAGCTGCTGCTGTTGATACTGTGGGTTGTCTTCGGTTTGATAGTAGTCCACGTTGTTGTTTGATTTGAGTGAAGGTGATTCGTTGTATCTAAAAGATGGATAGTTAATCATCGTTGGTGAATATTTAAATGGATGTGATGTGATAATAGAATGCAATGCATTGAATTTGGGTTTGCATTGGATTGGCTTTGGGTTGGCTTGGATTGGCTTTGGATTGGCTTTGGATTGGCTTGGATTGGATTGGATTTGGATTGGATTTGAATTGGATTTGGATTGGATTTGGATTGGATTTGGATTGGATTTGGATTGGATTTGGATTGGATTGGATTGGTTTGATTGGTTTGGATTGGTTTGATTGGTTTGGATTGGTTTGGATTGGATTTGGATTGGTTTGATTGGTTTGGATTGGTTTGGATTGGTTTGGATTGGTTTGGATTGGTTTGGATTGGTTTGGATTGGTTTGGATTGGTTTGGATTGGTTTGGATTGGTTTGGATTGGTTTGGATTGGTTTGGATTGGTTTGGATTGGTTTGGATTGGTTTGGATTGGTTTGGATTGGTTTGATTGATTTGGATTGGTTTGGATTGGTTTGGATTGGATTTTGGTTTGGTTTGGATTTGGGTTTGGATTTGGATTGGATTTGGATTTGGATTTGGATTGGATTTGGATTGGATTTGGATTGGATTTGGATTGGATTTGGATTGGATTTGGATTGGATTTGGATTGGATTTGGATTGGCTTTTGGATTGGCTT